>NW_009954225.1:157888-192905 GCF_000747805.2 Chaetura pelagica | reverse complement strand
CGGCGGAATTCCTGCCGGGAATAGCCGCTCGCTCTGCTGCTGAACGCCGAGCGCGGTGGAGCGGGGTCGGATTGGCAAGTGTTCGTGCCCCGGGAGTGGAAACACGGTTGTAGGTTGTGTTAACGTTTTGCATGTCCAGCCTCGTTAGCTTGAGTGTAGCAACCGAGAGCGGCGTGTGCTGACCTGGCTCCAGGTAAGCTCCGCTGCCATCCCAAGTATAAATTGGGGTGGGGTTCTGGCCAGTGTGAAGCTGCTGAGCAGGGTCTCATTCCCGTGAAAAACCAGACACTGAGAAAAAGCTGTTCTTGCTGAAGCTTCTGAGATAAGAGTACCAAGTATCAAGTAGGGAGAGCCTTCCCTGCACTTAGTTTTGTGTTAATGCTGCTATCTGTGTTAACTGACCATGCGAACTGTCTTGTTGGCATCTGCTTGGACCTAGAAGCAGCCTGACGGGAAGGGGCTGTGCACCTGAGACGCTCCTGGGACGTGTGTCGTGCCATTTGTTTTTTAATCTCCTGCCCCAGGCGGGGTTTCGTTCTCTAGCACAGATGTTAAGGGAACTTCGAGCCCGGAGAAGTAAATGCAGACCTGCTGCCCGGGGGAGGTGCCACAGCCGCAGAGGGCTCTGCAGGGCAGGTGTGAGAAAGCTTTGCAGCTACCAAGGTCGGTGTTGCACGTGAGCGTGTAGATGAAAGTGTGACTTAACAGAGTTTGTTGGGAAGGTTAGCTCTGTTACTATATGGAGGGAATATTCCAAGGGAAAATAGGCTTAGAATCGATTTAGAGTGAGTCACACAGGGACTGGAGATGCAAAAAGGTAAAGGAGTCCTTCTCTTTGAATCATGATGTTCAAACTGGATGCTCTTGCCTTCTAAACTCCTTCTCAGAGAGGACCCTAGGTGCAGCTGGATCCAAGCTTCTTCCCAGACTTGGTCTGGCTAAGTTACAGCTTAGTTATAGCTAAGAGATGATACGAGTTTAAAGGGTTATATGTGCACATGCGATTCCATGCATCACTTAGCTAAGATTTCAACATTCCATCATGCTTATTCCCAATTCACTTACCTTCTGTCTTAATGTCTAGATTGCTCCAAAATTGAAACACCGGGTTTCCTGTAGCAGACTCACAGGCATCAGATTTTTATAAAAATAAATTATTTTAATAGAGTGGTACAGCAGCAGGGTCCACTCAAGTTCCCTCTGAAGAGGGACTGACCTGAACAAAAACCCTGGGCAGTTGTACCCTTACACCTGCCCCTCTTGCAATGGTTTGGTCCAGTAGTAATATTTGGGTCTGGGGTCTTCTTGTTCCTCACTGGATTATTTCACTGTCTTCAGGTGGGCCATTAGCTTGCCTAGTTGCAGCTGCTTTTGATGTTTGTGGCCTTGAAGCCTCCCTCTTATTTATGGTGGCTCTGGCAGCCCTGTTTTTGGTTAAATAGGTACACATTCTTTAAGGCCAGGTTGGAAGAGGTTTTGTGCAACCTGGTCTAGTGTTAGAGTTCACTGCTTATGGCAGGAGGGTTGGAACTTTATGATCTTTAAGGTCCCTTCTATGATTCTAAATATAAGTGGAAGTTTACAGCTTGTGGCCTGAGGCTTCAGCAAATCTAGCTACTCGTGCTAAATAAAGCTAAGCAAACAGCATACTAAGTCACACAACATTATACATTTTAAGTGATTAATTAAATTTAAAACATACTTATTTAAGGTAAGCAACTTGTATCTCTTTAAGATGGGGTGTTAACTCCTCCAGCTAAAGGGGAGAGTTACCTGGTTTGCAGTTCAGTTGCTGTTCAGGGGGATCTCAAATTGTGCTCATCCAGGGATCTCATTGCTTTGAGGGGCAGCCTTGAGAGATATCCCAGCTCAAGGAGGTATCGGGTGGCTGTGCAGCCATGCTGCCTAGCGTGGAGAGCTCAGAGAAGGCTCACTTAGGCTGTCCTATTGATGAGTTACAGTGGCTGTCTTGTAGTCAAACTGCGTACCATGTGAGAGATATGCATGAGACTCCTTGTACCCACAACTTAACAGTGTTCACCATGTTGCTCTGCATCTTCGTGGGTTTCCTGGAGGAGTTCTTGGCCCAGCTGTGGCTCAGACCTTCAACTCCTTTGAGCTTGTGTGGAACTGCTGCTAGTTTGGTTAAGGGTGGGCTGAGTGCATCCATCACAGCCTGCTCTGTGACCTTTCTTCTCTCCATCACTTGCACATGCGCCTACATATCGTCCCTGGTCTAGGGGCCTCACTGCCTCCAGCTACACCTGCCACACTCCCCCGTAGCGATAGAGGCTGTGATGTCTCCTCCTAGGATTTAGGGCGCTGCCTTTTCAACCGAATGCCAAGCTACATGTGCCTCTCTGAAGGTGTGTGCCTGAGCTTGGGTTATACAAGAGCTTAACCCTGCCGTGGGGGAGGGTGTGTTGCCAATTTGCATGTGTCTGAAACCAGTTTGTCAACTGAATTTTTAAGTGTCCAGCCCTGACATAGCCACAAAGCCAGGTCAAGCCTCTGGAGTAGGTGCCCCCTTCCCCTTGAGGGGATGAAGTCCAGAAGCTGTGGAATGTTGTGAGTCTACTGTAAAGAGTTAGTGAGAGCAAGAAAGAAGGAGGCAGCCAGCCCCTGAGAGCCTGAGCAGCAAAAGTTGTGCTTCTGGAAGTGGGCAATTCACTGATCTGGTGGGACAAGCAGGATATTTTCCTCAGGAGCCATTGGCTGGCCTACAGCCAGTTACCAGAAAAACTGGAGGTGAAATGTGTTCATGTTTAGCTTACTCAGTATCTGCCGATTACTCTCACATGAAAGTGTGAGACCACCTGTAGTTCCCGTATGGGCAGGCTGTTTCCTAGGGTTATTAGGACAGTGGTGGTAGCCACACTGTCTAGGAGTGGCAGTGTCTGCCTTATTTGAAAAGCTAATTAATGAATCCTTATGAATATTTACATGATCCCCTTGGGGAAAAAAAATATTCCTCCTTGACCCTGCACTATCAGGGAAGGCTCTTTTTTGTTTTGTTTTTATCTCAATTCTATATGGGAACTCTTTTCTTACCTTTGTAGACTGCTGGTATGCTTCTTTTTGTCAGATTGCCTAAAGCTTCTGTCATGAAAGAAATACATGTATCAGTGCCTGGAAGAGAAAAGTTGTTATTTTATTCAATTACAGTTAAAAGCTGCAACCAGTAATGTGCCCCATCATTTCTCTTAAAATAGGAGAAAAGAAAGGTGCTTTAAACAGTTAGTTTAAAATAAAGTATGCTGGAATCCTTTGGGTTATATTCCAATTTTTACGTAGTGTGATCTGGTCCTGCTTTCTTTTTGCTTAATGCTGGAGCGTGTTGGTAAATTTTAAGCTAGAATCCAGGGATTAACAATAGAATCCTTACAGTTGTAGCTTAGTATTTTTATGATCCATTGTACTTAATAGGGGGCCAATTAATTTAAATGGCTACTTTTCCCCATATATGCACTCAAGCAGAGCCAGCAATGTCTGCTCTCAACCCTTGGCTTTTTACTCAGAAATTTGGTTTTTATTTTTCATTTCTGGCAAGCAGTGACTGAGTGTGTGTTAGTTTAATAGTTGTAGCCAGTGCAATGTTCATCCCAGGCAAATTCTGCTTACAGTCTTAAGCTGAGTTTGAGGATGTCAGTAATGCAGGTGGGCAAAAGTTCAAGAGAGTGACTATTAAAAATATGCCTAGGATTCCTATGTGCATTGCTATACATGCATGGGGCACTTTATTTGGTGAATAAAGGCATAGTCTTTGCCTCAACTAGGTATAAATGAACATGACAAGATAGATAAGAGGATAGATAAGAGGGAGGCAGAAAGCCATATAAGGAGGGTTATAGGGCTGCCTGTGTGAAAAGCTGCATGCCACACACTCTTGGTTTCTGTAGCAAGCAAAAAACCTAAAATTAAGATAATATTGTGGACTGAGAAACGTCGCAATCCAGGGCTGAGGTTTGGAAGAAGTGGCTGCAGGGCAAAGTGGTCAATATGAGAGTTAGGGGTCCAGGAAGACACTGAAGCCACGGACAAAGACATAGGCACCTATAAGCACAGCCTTTTACACACTTTGTGCTGGAAAATGTTTGCATAGATGGAACAGGCAGAAGATGGGAGTGATGTAGAGGGAAGCAGACCATGTGTAGATTTCCCGTGTCTGAAATTCATGCCCCATTCCTCAGTCTGTCAACATCAATTTTACTTCCCCTCTGAGTGTCCATTCCCTGTATTCACCTCTTCAATTGTTTTGTTTTTTTAAACTCCCGTGACTTCTTCCAGATGTTCAGAGGCCTGCCACTAGATGCATTCTTTGTTCCTCCTGTTTTTTCCTGCTTTGTGTTCTGCATGTTTACCGTAATATTACTCCTCTCAGTTAGTTTGTCATTTGGCCCACTTTGAGCTAGTTTCTCAGAAGACAGATGACACTTTCTCTGGTACTTCTTAGCACTGTTTTTCCAGCACAGTCATTGCTGCTTCACCTAAAAGGATGTGTGGTGTCTGACAAACGCAGGGGTATTTGTGTATTTGGACACTACAGGTTGCATCCTATGATGGAGATACAAATATTGCTGGAAAGGCAAGTGTCTGGGGGTAGTTAAAATTGATAGGATCTGAGGCCTGTGTTTTTAAAATCTTAGAAAACCAAACCTACTGGAAAGATATTGGAGATATCTCTCAGTCAGAGCCTGTGTTCTGCTGAAGCAGATAAAAGGAAGACAGGAGGTCATGGGAGTTTCCAGTGCCAGCTGTGGACAGCCAGCTGTGTGTTTAGAGGGCAGATGGTGGGTTCTGTGACTAGCATTCTCTGTTTTCAGCTACTAATCTGCAATACATCACTTTGCCTTTTTTGAAGTGATTTTTTTTTTTTTTTCTTGCCAAGAGCATCCCTTAGCTCCTGATGAAGAACCCTTGATGTGCACCATGCTTTTCCAGGATTTCTGCAATGCCTGCCACTGCTGTCCACTCACTTCGAGGAAGTGTTGTCTGGCCTTATGTGCCCTGGCATTATCTCATGGTGGGCTGTGGTGTTTGACCATTACACAGCCCTGATGGGCTGTGGAAAGGAGCAGATCTCATAGGTCCCAGTGCTCTGTCTCTGTGACAGTATTGTCTTTCCTTCTCCTTCATTTTCCTGGGGAAAAGCCTACCTCCTTTCTGTTCCAAGCAATTTTTTTGGCTGGGCTGTTACCCTGAGTCATTTTGCAGTCAACTGTTGTTCAGCTGGGGAGTGAGGCTGGAAAGAAGGTGCTGTGCCACAGTGCTGAGCATTCAGAAATACGTTCTGGGACCAAAAAGTGGGAGGTTGAACGTGAGGCACTGAGGAGGTGTGATATTGTTAGTGTGACACTGCTTCACATGTTGTTGTGGTAGCAAATTGGGAGACCTGTGTTCTCCCATGGGACTGCTGATCTCTTCCTTAGGCTGCCTCTTCATTTTTTCCCCTTGCTCCTAGTTTTTCCCCATCACGAGTAATGCATTTAGTATCACCCGTAAATTGGAGAGTAGAGACAGAAATATGCATCTTGTTCTATATATGAACCTGACTTTTTGTTGTTAGCTGCTGAAAGTGCAATTCCTGGAGCTATACCATCCAGCTCTCTATAAAGCCTCCAGGACACCACTTTTACTGTAGTTTATGCTGGTTTTAAAACACCCCTTTCTGATGTCACAGCTGTGTAGAAGAGTCCTACTGCAAAGGAAAGCTGGGTTGTAGCACCTTTATCTACTGCATGCTCTCAGGGAAGTGAGGTGAGAGAGAGGTGCTGTCAGTGGCAGCATATGCTGTGGTGCTGAATGGGCCTCAGCACTGCTGCTGTGCCATCTCACAGCCACCTAGAGCATTGTTTAATGGCTCTCCTTTTATGGTTCTGGGGGAGAGATTACACCCTTACTTTTCCCTCTCTGAAGCTGCAGTGAAACTTGTGTGAGCTCCAGCACATGCACAGGGATGTGAGAGTACCAGAAGGTACAGCAGGGGAAGCACAGACCTGCTCAGTCCCACCAAGGTTTTAGCCCTGCCCTGTCTCGTGTGAAGCAGTACTGTCCTGTTTGTGGGGGTGTCCTGGTCTGAGCCAGGATGAAGCCAATTTTCCCTTAGCTTTCTTTTAACTAGTAGCAGAGTGTTCCAGCTAGGAATGATAACAAACGGTGGAATGTTTTGTAACTGCTGGGTCTTCAAGCTCACACCTTTACTCTACTGGTTCAGACACTACGGGGAGATCTATGACCCCCTGTAGGAGGCTGAGTTAGACAGACAGCACAACTGGCTCTTTAAAGGAAGACTTTCTTTACTCTGTGCTTGATCGCCTGTGTGATTTCCTCAGTGGTACCAAGAATAGCTATAAATATTACTCTGCTTTTAGTATCCAATTGTGAAAGCTGGGGAGATTTACAGAGCTAAAAAGTTTTGAGTGCAATGCCAAGCACCTTCTTAGCTGGGCTGTGTGCAGTAGTCTGGAGCAGTGCTGATGATCCACATTAAAGCCTGGGTTTGAGCCTTCTGTTTGCATTATTTATTCAGGAGAGGAATTGGGAGTTTTAAGCTGGCTGGTGACCACTTACTCCTTACAATTCTTTGCAGTCATGGTTCTTCTTGAACACTGTCATGTACACGATCAGACTTGTGTGAAGTGAAGGAGTGTTGACCTCCCAACCTCATGGCTGTCCAAGATGTCTTTTCTGTCTTTTTGCTTGCTTGTGGACTGAAAGCAGGACTTCTCATCATTCCTCCTTGCTGGCTGACTACTTCCAGTTCATTTCCTACCACAGTGCTGTGTCCTTACATTTTTCCTTATGACATTTTCCTAGTGACAGGAAAGAACTTTTTTCTCTTAATTTTACTTTGCATATTCATTTCCCTATGTTCTTCCTGGGTCTATGTCAGATTCACTCTCAGATGTTGCTCTGTGTCCTGTGTATTTTTTGGTGCTGTGTCATGTTTGTTCTCCCTCCTTCCTATGGTCTTCAGGAGAGTTTTTATGGTCTGTAATACAAGAGTGTATTCCAGGACTGTCCTACAGAATCTGGAATTGTAGCACGATGTTAGCGTGGTCTGAGGTATCCTTCAAACTCTCGACGTGCTGCAGAAGTGTCTGAAGAACTCTTTGGAGTATACTTGGTCAGTCTGTGCTGGTAAGCTGAACTGGTAGCAGCATGTTGCTGGAGTGCTGCCGTAGCTGTGGTCTGGATTTGATGTAAAGAGCTGCTGAAGAAGGTTGTCTGGAATGAGCGATTGCAGAGCAGTATTTAAGATTAACCTTTCTGACCCTGAGTCTTTAGTATTAGAAATTTATAGGTAGTGTGCTTCCAATAAATTCCTCCAAGCAGCCTGTTACATATTTGGCAGTCAGGCAGGCTTCTTAGCTCAGCACACATGCACACTTAGCCTCATAGTTGAGGGTAGACTTATCTGCTGGCTAAAGACTGACCAGATGTTGGAGTGCATCTGGAAGCCTGGCCTCTTACTTCGTTGCTCCAGTAAGGATGACTGCACCAGGGGGGTGCTTGCTGTCGGTGGTGGAGGTCATGCCCACTGCTGCTATAAAATGAATTGGCAGGATCAAAGCAGGATCCATTTTGCTCCATCTGCTTTCCTGTCCCATGGGACTGTTTAGCACTTGAGCACAGCCCTGCACGCTGGTATTCCTGGGGATGCTGTGAAGCATGTTTCACAGCAGAGCAAACTTAAAGTTTTATTCTGACTTCCTGATGGGTGTGTTTTTTGAGGCAATTTAAAAGCTAATCTATAGAAAGAAGCTTTTTCCTCCTCTCTGTTTGTAAGAGTATGCCCTTGAAACCACAGACTGAGTTTGGCCTGCAGAGTTTCTTACCTCATTTTCCAAGGTATTGTGTGTGCTTCTCTGCTCCCTAAGAAGGAGGAGGACTGGACTGTGAAGGGTCTTGGTGGTGTGTCCATCTGCCGTGTCCTACATCCCTGTAAAACTGTGTTTCTACCTGCTTCAACAAATCTGCCTGCCAGCTGTGGTTTGTGTTACTTGAATGTTTGGAGTCTCTCACGGACCAGAAAGTTCTCCCAAGATGCTGTGGCATCCTCTGACTAAGCATTACTGCAGTTTATTTGAAAGGTATCTTCCTGTGCTGAAGTGAGGAGATGTCAAGCTGAAGTTGATTGACACCCTGCTGGTCCTGCTCTGCTTCAGCAAAGTGATGCCAGCTCTTGACTTGATAAGAGGTGAAAGCTGCATAAATGTCTTGACTGGAGCATAACCGTCTTGGGCTGTGCTCTACTGCTGATTTTGGCAGATGCCTAGGTCATGAGCTGGGGTGGCATTGCTGTTGAGAAGACCCAGTGTTGCCTTTCAGGAGGAAAAGGCCAGAACTAATCTTCTTGTGTTTTTAATTAACGAAAATTGAAATTTGGCCTCAAGACTTGAGAAAAAGGATGGTCAAAGAGGACTCTGTGTGAGCAAAGCTACTTTAGGACAAGTCCATGCTGGCAAGCTGCTAAGCCAGCTCACCTGCTGGTTTGGCACCATGTTCTCCTTAAACCCTGTACTGCAGTGGTTTGGTGTGAATGTCTGTACTTACTCAGCTGTGTCTCCCTCTCCTCCAGCAAAGTGACCTGAACTCCTTCCTGTGGACCATCAAGAGAGATCCCCCATCTTACTTCTTTGGCACCATCCATGTCCCGTACACGCGTGTCTGGGAATTCATCCCCGAGAACTCCAAGAAGGCCTTCCAGCAGAGCCACATTGTGTACTTTGAGCTGGACCTCACTGACCCGTATACCATCTCAGCTCTTACCAGCTGCCAGCTCCTGCCGCAGGGCGAAAACCTGCAGGATGTTCTGCCTCATGACATCTACCGCCGGCTGAAGCGGCACCTGGAGTACGTCAAGCTCATGATGCCGTCCTGGATGACCCCAGACCAGCGGGGCAAAGGGCTGTATGCAGACTACCTCTTCAATGCCATTGCTGGCAACTGGGAGCGGAAGAGGCCAGTGTGGGTGATGCTGATGGTGAACTCTCTGACAGAGGTAGACATCAAGTCGCGAGGTGTGCCTGTCCTGGATCTGTACCTGGCCCAGGAAGCAGAGCGCCTGAGGAAGCAAACGGGCGCTGTGGAGAAGGTGGAAGAGCAGTGCCACCCACTCAATGGGCTGAACTTCTCCCAGGTGAGACCGAGGGGTGTGCAGGGTGCCAGGCAGGCTGCTTGAGTGGTTATCCCAGCCGCCTGAGCTGGGGCTGGAGCATGGGGTAAGTGCTCTCTGTCAGAGACCCATATTTATTCCTGGAAGGCCATGCCTCTGCGTGTGCCCTTGGGAGAATCTGCTAGCTGTTGGAGTTCAGGTTACATCCTAAATTCATTTAGGCCTTGCCTGGAAAGACTCCTGTTCTGTTGTCTTCCCTGGGCAGCCCTGGGCAAGCTGCACCATAACAGACACTGAACTTTTGGATGTCTGCTCTCTGACCCTGTCTGGGCTGCCCTGCCCGAGCCTTCTGCAGGCTGGGGCCCTGTGTCTAAACTTGCTTTTGTAACAGCTAGTTAAGAAGAGCCGTGTGATCACTTAGGGGAAGGAGGAGTGCTGTGAGTAAAGCTGAGAAGTAACTGCTGGATGGAAAAGAATCCCAGTAGACCTTTCAATGCCCTCAGAAATAGAGGCCCATCCTTTTCATTGGGAAAAATAGTGTTTGGTTTTGGTGATTGTTTGGTTTTGGTTGGCTTTTTTCCTTCTTCTGAGACCAGGTGAGGGTCAGCACAGCACAGCTTCCTGCAGGAATCTTGACAGGCTAGTGCAAGCCCTTCTGCAAGTGCTTTTGTGTTTGCAAACCAGCTGGAATTTAGCACCGTTCTTCATGCATTGTCACACTAGGCAAGCAGAAGGACCTCTGTGTTGTCCATGTGTTGGATGGGGTAGTTGTGGGCTCTCCTCTCTAGACTTAAATATACCAGGGAGCAGTGTCTGTCACTGTCTCTGCCTGCCCAGTGGGATCACAAGCAGGCATAAGGTTGCTCCCTGGCTTTCTGTGCCTTGGCTTCCAGGGCAGTGCTAGTTTGAGGAGAGGAAGTGGCATTTGCTTAGAAATAGGTGAGACCTGCTGTTGCAGCATGTCCTGGTAATCCAAGGTAGAAAGACCTTTGGTCATGGGGCTGGGGAGTTTTGACTGGTGCCTTTCCCCTGCGTCCTGAAGCCTGTCATGTTGCAGATGCTGTTTCTCATGTTAGAAAGGAAGGAACAGAAGGGAAGGCACAGCCCAGCAAGGGCAGGTACAGGAGTTCAAGGCAGGTATCAGAAGTGCTGCTACTACAGCCTGTCCTGGGGAGAGGCCATGGTGCAGGGAATAGCATGATAGTCCAGGGTGCATTGCTTGTACAGTCCTTGACTGCAGGCAGGCCATCTGCACTCCTGTATTCCCTGGTTTGGATCTGGGCATCCTCATTCGCATCTCCAGTCTTTTGTTGATCTGTGCTTTTAATCCTTGTGCTGTCACTGTTTGCATGCAGCCATTCTAGAAGTGGGCTGGGAAGTCCCATTGCCCACACCTATTATCTGGTTGAAGCTTTATTAACATTATTGCCTGTGATTTTCTTTTGCTGACGGTGCCCCTCTGGTTTAACGTGATAGAAAGGGTGGGGGTGAGGCATGTGCTTTCTCTGTTGCTTCATAAGACAGTGGTAGGGAGACTGAAAAGTATAGCTTGCAAATCATGTCCCCAGTAAGCTTGTGCAACTGTTGACATTTACTTTATGTCTTCACTTAGCTTTCTTCAAAGAGTGGCTGTTGTTCTTTTTTTGCAGGTGGAATAAATACTACAGGAGCTGAGAAGCTGTGTGGGGAGGGGACACAAAGCTGCAGTATCCTGGGTGGCCCAACATGATGACATTTATTGAGGGAGCCCAACTAGGGGGGTTGGGGTAGCCAGAACTACAAAAGAAAATTAGCTCTAGTCAGGAAAATCAGAGCCTGTGATTACCCCACAGTGAGTGGAGATGTGCATGCACATCACAAGAGATGCTCCTCTTCCACACCTATTCACTTTCAGGAGGAAGGAGTCCACAGTTCCCTTCCACAGTGGGAACAGGGGAACAGGTCTGGAGCAGCTCTTACCTTGCAAATTCACATCCTCACTTCTGCCCACTAGTAGATTTCTAGTAAGGGCAGCTCAAGGAAAAGGAAAGCCAGAGACACAGATTTTTGTGTTTCTAAACAGATTTCATGACTATTTCAGAACCCGACTTGTGAAATCTTATGGTTGGCAATTCTGTAAAGCTTTTATTTCTGAGTTTTCTTCTCAGTTTGTTCAGGCAGTTGAATTAATTATGTGTTTAATATAAACCAAACAAAGACTTTGGATCCATACTATCACACAAGGCCTGGTTGGTGTATTACTGCAGGTGAGGTTCTAGAAGTTTATCATTGATCATCACCATGGGTTTGCACAATGCTCAGTAACTGCAAAGTGCAGAAGAACCCAGGTTAAGAGACTTCCTTCTCCTTATTAGGAGAAAGAGAAAAAAAATAAAAAACCCCACACATGCAACAGCTAGCAGAACCTGTCATGGGGCTCAGGCTATATTTGTTCCAGTTTCCACTTTATCTTTTGTTTCATTACTGTCTTATTTTTCTTGCTCAACTCAGGCTGGCTGCCCACATAGCCAGACCATAAAAGTATCATTTCTAAAAGGTACAAAATTACATGTACACAATCTGTGAAATACTTCACTGCCTCCTCAATCCCTCTCTCTGGTTCCAAGAACTATGCAACTTCAGGGAGTATGGAAAGATTAGTCTGTCTGTGTGCCAGAATCATGGTGTTTATTTTTGTATTTCACACTGTTTCTATCCCAGTTTGTCTTAAGGACTTTTTTTCTCCCACCTCACTTTCTTTCATGGATAGTGCCTCTCTTGTTGCAATACCCTATAAGGATGCAGGTCTCGTTCCTAGCAGTGTCTGGGATCCTACAAGATAAAAGGCTTTGTAGCTATACACAATCTGCCACTGCTGACTTCCAGCACTGGAGTCAGTCCCTCAGACCTCCCAACTCTTACTTTCAGGTTATGCATGTACTTTGATGTTTGCTGGATTGGAGGCATTAGTGCTCCAGCCTAAAGCCTGCGCAGCTTTGCTCTTGGCTCCAGCTGCAGTGCCATGAAGATCACGATTGGCTCAGAAAATGAGCTGGCCTTGGCTGTGCACTTATGAACAGGCTGAGCTTTTGCACACTCGAGTGGTGTCTAGGCTGGGTTTCTTACAGACCAGTTTGAGCTTGAACACAAGGAGTTTACACTTGTGTCTACCCTCTGCATGGGACTGAGGCTTAGGAGTCTAAACACTGTCCAGCCATCACTGCTTTGTAGCCCAGACTGTGGCTGCTTTGGCTTCTCCAAGCCTGGAACAGACACTTGCTGGAAGACCCTACCTGTTAGCTGTTCCTGATTTGAGAATTGTTTTCCCCATGTGGCTTTCCTGTGTCGGGACCTTGCCACTGCACCCTATTCCTACCTGAGTGTTTTGAGTACATGGCTAAATGTTCAGAAGTAGCCTTCAAAGCTGCCTGAGTGATAGTAGAAAGCAGGAAGCCACTAAGGACTGACTGCTCCTGGAATCCTGTCTCTGTGACTGAGCACTTCAAAGTCTTGTCTTTTGTGTCTTCCAGCCACCTCCTCATACAGTTAGTTGCAGGTAGAAAATGAAGCAAAAGCTTCTAGGATTGAAAATTTTGTGGGTTTTAGGACATCCATTGTTCATGCCTCTACTCAAGGAGCAACATCTGCAAGCAACAAAGAACTGAGATGGCTGCTTTTCTCTAAAGGGCTCTTGGAAGTTCCAGACTACTAACACGAGTCTGTGGAGCTGTAGACTCCTGCTTTGCAAATACAAGTCTTCTGACATAACATCAACATCATTTTTCTTACTTAATCTATGTACCCTTTTGGGTGCAAGGGCCACACTTGATAGCCCCTGGTATAAAACTGTCACTTAGGAGCAGCCCACATCTGTGGGGAAAGTAAGAACCCAAGTCACTGCTGCCTTGTTACAAGTGGAAAGGGGAGTTGGTTGGTTTGTACTTTTCCCCCTTCTAAGGAAGTTAACACTGATGGCTTCAAATTAAGCCCTAAAGATACGATATGAAATTGGAGAGAATTGTGCTAGTCTCATTTCAAAGAAAATGTGTTTTGTTTTTTTCCCCTACACTGAGTTGATAAATCAAAGCTTGTCTTTAATTCCTGGGTTGATGAGGCTGGGTATGGCAGTGTTGCCATTCATAAGATCTTGGTTCAGGTTCATCTTTGACAACATCAGTAACAGAGAACCTCAGAGAAAGAAAGAGCAAGGAGAGGCACATGGTGGGAGCTCTGCAGGGAGTAGTTCAGATCCAAACTTGGAGCGAAGCAAAGAGCAGTTGCTTGATGAAAGAGCTGACAAGAGAAGCAGAGCACTCACTGCTAACAAGTTGGACAGGACACTTCTTGTGGTAACCTGATTGCATCTTCTGCCCCAAGGGTGTAACTTCAAGATATATGTATGAGGAGCAGCCCTCCCAGCTCAGGTGATGGGAACATCAGGGTTTTCTGCACATGAAGTGAAGCTGAAAAACTGAATTGATCATATTTGCATCTTTGGCTGCTAAGAGTCTGGGACCTAGTTTTGTTTTGTTTTTCAGTTTGTGTATAGACACACCTACAGCCTCCACGTCTAGACTTCAGGGATGGTGAATGGGCTGGCTGGTGGGAACCATAATAGCTGCGGTTTCACATTTCTACTGTCATAATTACAGTTTAATTAAGATCTTATTAACTATCTGAGGAGTTCATGGTTCCTCTCTGGGGAGGAAAAAGGGGAATTTAGTTGCAGATCGGCTCTCTCTGCATTCAGTCGGGTGGAGACTTTGTTGCAAACAGCATTAACGGTGTGGTAGGGCTTTGAAATCCCTAGCTGTGGATTTTTGCTGTGGCACCAGTTTTGCACTGGTCAGGTGTTCCATTAGATGCTCCTTGCATTTGCACTTAACATGCCTATAATCAGCTCACTAGTTTTTCCCATTAAAATTGCCCTTTGCTCGTGACATTACACATCAGAAACAGAGGACATTAGGCAGCAGTTGTGGCTTCATCTCTCCTCACAGTTTTCACAACCTGCTGGCCCCTTACCTGTGGCCTGGTACTGGTGCTACAATGTGAGTATTCCAATTCACTTTCCTCTTTTCGTAGTTAGTGGGGAATGGCTGATGAGTTGTCTACACTGCTCTGAGAGTACTTGACTGTGTTATCCTGCTCTCCTCTGACAAGTCCACACTAGGCTGGTGGTCTGGTTGGCTGATACACTCTGTGACACTTGAGATCCTCTAGCTTTGGGTGGGAGTACTGTTGCTGCAGAGGAGCACAGCCCTTTCTGTGGACTGAGAGGGTTCATGGGCCTCAGAGGCCACTTGAGGGAGCATACAGAAGGTCTGGGCTAGATACTTTCTGAGCAACTCAGTGAGGAGTTTGGAGCAGGGCAGGGATGTTGACTCATTCAGGCAATTGGTCGGGCATTTGGGTACCCCCGTGCTAAGCTTTGTTCTGCTTCTTCTCGGATCTTGGTTCAGACTTCCTGTGGTTGGCACAGTGGCCTAACCCTGTGGCTTGTTTTGACACCTGATCCCGAGGGCTCACTACTTACTGCCTGTTACTAAACCCAAAGTGTGGGTCTGTATCTGCCAGCTTTTTTTCCCTTGGACAGTAGGGTTGCAACCACTCTGGGCAGCCTAAATGCACATGCCTGCAGAGTTGTAGAAGACAGCTTCCTTTCTGATCTAAGAACTGGATTGTATTGCTGTCACCCTCCTGTCCAGCAGCTGTAGGATAGTTCCTTTTTTGGCCCAGACTGGCCTGCCAGGTCCATGGAGATCTCAGTTGGCTCCTGCATCCTACTGACAGGTTTTCTGTCCCATAACAGTGGTTCCAAAGACTGATTTTTTTGTTTTCTGCCACAAACCTGAACACAGACTGCGAACACAACTCAGCTTGAGCTTTCAGCGGTTTGATTTTCTGAGGGTTTGTATTCCACCAAAGACCCTCAGCTCTCAGCTTTCTGTACCTCATGCACGTACTGGAACTGTAATGATTTTGTCCTTTAATGTTCTTTTTGTTAAATGGAGCACAAGAGCAGCCTTTCCTAGCGAGTCACATTTTCTGCATGTTAACTGTTAACTCACATCTTTCCACTGCTTGGTGCAGTGATGTTGTCACTCTCCTCATCTTTCCTTGCTTATGCATTGAATTTGTGGCTTATTCAGGCACAGTGGTTTTCTGAGAGCTCATGCTTGGGGAATTCAAAGCCCTTTTTACTCTCACTGCTTCCCAGGAAAAAGTGTTACTCTTGTTGTAATTCAGTCCCTGTCTGTTCGTTGGCCAAGATGAACTGCAAGCCAGTAGATAATCTTTGTTTTAAAAAGAGATCCAGTTACACAGCACCTCTGCCCTCTTCCCCCTAATTAGTTTGCTCCCCTGACCTTCGTTTTATCTGCAGAAGGTATTAATGATAGAATTGTGGTTTGTTGGTGACATTTTGCCCTGTGGGTTGTTGACATGTATGTTGAATACTGTATGGGAGAGAACTTCCCCTGAAGAGGTCTTCAGTAGCTTACACAGGAGTTTGTCATCTATACATATATTACATTTTCAGGTCTACTGACTACCATTTTGTTTCCCCTGTCTTTAGTATGTGGTGTATTTTTTTTACTGCTCTGAATTTCCAGTGGCAGACACTCTGTTCAGAATTCTGTTCACTGGCCTTTACCCAGTAGACTTGAAAGCTCACAAAAAGCTATTGGGATTTTTGTAACGGGTATGGTTTCCATTATCCTTGTTGATTTGCAACTTTCTATAATCCTGTAATTATTTCCTATAATCTTTATGAAGACTTTTATTAGCTAGTTGGAAAGGTTGATCTCAAGTAGGATGAAGAGGCTGAAACTCACTTTTAAGATGTCTGTTCCTTTGTTGGGCCTAATGCAGAAAGGAAGCAGTAAGAAGTGTTCTTTACTGTTTTTGATGACAGAGGAAATACTGGGTCCCACAACAAAAATATTATCAGGCAGATACCACATAGATGCATGTTCACACAAGACATAAATCTTTTACAGTATGTCTTGATGAGGGATGCTCGGACACCAAGACTTGTGAACATTTTCAAAGGGATTAGACAGATTGGTGAAGGATAATCACACCAGGGAGTCCCATATGTGTCCCAGGTGCCGGTTCTGGCTCTGGATATCCCTCAGCCCCCGACAGCTTGAATTGAGGGCAGGTGCCAGGGGAAGAGCTGCTCTGTAGGTGCTCCGTTGTTGTTGGAGGTAGGTTGCTGGGCTTTTGCCTCACAGGGCAGGTGTGAGAGGGTCATTTCCAAAATATAAGTGAAGCTTCATTTTCCAAATGAAGCCAAAGTGAGCAGCTGAAAAAAAGGGCATGACTTCTCTCTGGAGCTGCTGAGTTATGCCAGCAGTGCTAGTAAGGATAGGGCGTATGCATCCATCTGGTCCTGAGTAGGTTCCCTGTGAGACTTGCCTGGTGCCAGGCTCTGCTGGGAGTGACAGCTGCCTGCTGTCTTTCCTCCTGGTCATCCCCCCTGCTTCAGGGGAGAGATGCCAGGGCAGGCTGGGATTGGTGTTAGTGGGCTAGTTTTGCTGTCACTGCTGTGTGAGTCAGCTCTTCCTGCTGTCTTGCCAGGTGAGATGGTGCTCCCAGAAGTTCAGCAGCCCAGCTCTTCTCCTTCCAAAGTTTGACCCTGGGATACGTGACAGTCCTGCACACAGTGTCTGCAGTCCAGGTTATGCTAGTCCAGTCTTCTGCAGCATTCAGGTTGTGTGTGCAGATGCTTGGAGGCTCATCTTAAAGCATGTGGCACTGAAAGTTGGCTCTCAGACCCAACAGTTTTCAAGCTCCATTGGCTTGTTGGCGATAGAAGATGGGCTTGGAAGTTGATAAGGAACAGGTCAGCTGGCCTAAGCTTGGCCATGATCCTGCTGGCACATTCAGACATCCATGTTTCCTTCCTTTTCATGACACTTATCTTTTTTGAGCATGCAGTAGTTAAATGTGAACAGAAAAGCAAGTAGGGAGCAGTTGGCTGTACTGTCTGGAACCAGAAATAGGGATCCATCCATGCAGCTTTAAGAACAGTCCTGTCAATTAAAACCAAATGCATAACAGTGTTTAGTCTGCAATTTATTGTGATCACAATCCTATAATATAATTCTGTAAGGGAAGATTTAGGTTGCTGGCATTATGCATTTCTCAATCTTCTTACTCTGCTCTAACAAGATTAGTCGGATTGCCAGAAGTCAAATTAATCCTGGGCAACAAAAAACATACACTGTGTCAGTCTTGATTTACAGGAAGGGTCTGGTAAATGCATTACAGGAGTATACTAGAAAATTTATTTTTTTTAATGTCAGCTTTTGTGTGGTTTTGTGTAGACCTGTCTTGCTTTCTGTGCATGTTGCTTTTTGCACAGGGGCTGCATCATCAGTGTCCTCAGTGCTAGAGTACGATTTTTGTCTTATTTACTCAAACCCTGAATTTCTGTATGGATACTTTGTAGTTCATCAATGTGTCCCATGCCCCTCATGTCGCCCAAACGGTACCATGTAAGAGAAATACTTACACACCTTTATGGACTATCAAGCAGTCAAAGCTCAGATAAACCGAGTTTGTAATTGTACATAAAATGTGGCTGATTTTGCTGCAAATGAATTGATGCTATCAGATGTTACTCGATCCAGACAGCAAACATTATCCCATCAATGTTCCTCTCTCCCAAAGGTAAAAGCTGATGTTCTGGCTGCCTTTGCTGGATATATCTGGTGTTGAGATATGCTCATGCTGGCCTATTGAAACAGCTGTAATGAGAGACCCCACTGAGATATGTGGCTCATGGGAAGATGCCTTTTTACTGTCTTAAGAGTACCTCTGGTATGGTTGGCCCACTCCACCTTTCAGAAGTGGCACTTGTTGACTTCCTGGGATGTGACACAGGATCAGCCATCCTACCCCCACCAATGAGATGGGTTTCCTGGTGTGCTCCACTTGTCCAAGCAAGGTGCCTTCTCTGAGCATGTCTCAAGCTTATTTTCACTCATGCTCAAGGCAAGGCAGCACAGGACTGGGTCACTGCAGCACTCTGACTTCACTTTTCTGGCACTTACTGGCATTTTGAATAGCTTTCTGCAAGCTAAAAGGATGCTTGGCCTTCTTGTGGTAATCAGTTATCAGCAGCTCTGAACTAGCAGGAGAGCTGCAGCTGATGGATGTGTCCCAGTGCAGGGTGTTACTGAGGACTCTGCTACTGACACTGCAGCCCTGGATTCCTCTGATTCAGTGTATGTGAAATTTTCAGCTGCGTCAAGTAAAAGCTTTACTGTGGCTGAGGGCCCTGGTTTAACTGCTTAAAGATTTAAACTGCTGAGAAAATAAGAACTTTAATCTGGACATTGTCCCAAACATTTTCCTGCCTCTCCACCTGCAAACCCTTCGTCAGATCATTAAGTCCTAGGTCCCTGGTACACCTGAAGAGACAGGGTGAAAAGCAGGGGTTTGTTTATTGCTTTGGGCTTCTCTTCTACTTGATTTGCAGGAAAGAGCAGCCTAAATCGCTTAGGTGCTCAAAATTACACTGGTGTCTTCCCATGGTTTTACCTCCTGCCATGCAATCAGAAGGACACGTAAGGGTCATGACACGTAAGTCATAATCTCATGGTAAAAATGCTAATGCAACTTACTTATCTTTCCTCAGTTGCACAGTTTCAGCACAAAAATAACTCCCCGAGGTCTTCCACTAGACACCTCAGGGCTCTGCAGCTTTGGAAAGGCTTGGCACCGTGGTTGCCAGGGCAGGCCCATAGTCAGTGCTAGATAGACAGAAGTTTCCTGCTCATGTCCTGAGCTCAGTTTTGAAGCTCTTACCTTACTCTGGGCACAGCAACCCATTCTGTTCAGAATGTACAGCGATTTAACCACCCACATGTGTAGATTAACCTCAGCTTTGTGATATCCTGTGCCTGTAATGATGGAAGAATTTATCTGACTTCCATGTATGCCTGGGGAATTTCCTGCCCAAAGTGCAAATGTACCAAATTCCTCTGTAGCTCTTTGAGAGAGGAACTGAAGTCCTGTCACTGTCAGTATGTCTGGTAAAATGGTGTCTGGGGATTTTTAGGGCTGAGATTTCTATACTCAAGCAGTTGCAGATATCTTTAAGTGAGGTATATGTGTACTGTCCTTGAGACTGTGGTGGGTACCTGGTATGCAGGTAGCATGTACCTTTTAGTCTTGCAGTGATGAGAGGTGACTAAGCAGACCCATTCCTCCCAGTATGGCTGCTTGCTCCCAGCCTCTCACCAGTGCATGGGCTGTGACAGCGTGAGTGTATTGACAAATTGTGCTTGGCACTGCATTTCCAGTTTCCCAGGTGCCTGCAAAATGCCTTGACCCTGAAAAGTGCAGGCGTGTAAGGAGTGGTTGGGAGCTGGTGATGGAGGCATTACTGCAGAAACGATTCATGCAGTAATTCCCAAGTCTGGACTCCTGAACAGTCTCTGCTGCACAGCCACTGTACAGTAACTTGTTAGGCTAGGGTAATTTAATCACAAGTTTCATTCCTGTGTGAATTTATAAGGCCTGTTTATTAAGATAAATGGGCTATTGTTACAGCTGGAGTGTGGTGGGATGAGTTGCATGTTTGGAATGTTTAAAAATAAGTAGCTGCAGCCATGCTTTCTAGGAAGGATGAAATGGAGAAAGAAGAGAGACTGACATCACATGTTTTTATTTGTTCTGAGGTTGTTAGTAAGTCAAAAGAAGAAGACACTGAAAGCTCAAATTTGTAGCTGATCAACACCAGCACAGGAGACTAAAGCTCTTGTTTTCCGTATTGAACAATGCCTGGGTGAGCAGCTCATTGAAAATCTGCCAAACAAGAAAGAAAAATTACACTTCCATTTAGGTATTTCAGGTGTGTTTTTGCAACACTGGAATAAACATATTCACCTAAAACACATAGGTGAGTAACACCGTATCTAGGAGGCTGCTGGCTTAGAATAATGTAATTTCAGACCTTATCCATATAAATAAAATGTATTATTCACTGAATTGAAAAGGATGTTTGCTTGGGTACAAGCAGTTGTGACCAAACTTAATTTGCTCTGTGAAAAATGAATATATAATCCCAACCAATAATATGTGTGATTAGTGCTCCAAGGAAAACAGCTTTGCCCAAGCTGAACATAATGATAGGCTAAATAAAGTGGGAGAAAAAAACTTAAGCATAGAAATGTAAATGGCAATTGGGAGTTGTTCAATAAGCCTGTATTAGATCTCTGAAAAACCACAATTCTGCATTTCAATGATGAATTCTCTAGTTAAGAAAAGCTGTTTTGGTTGCCAGAAGAGGTGAAGACAGCAATAAAAATACACCAAATGGAAAAATAGGTGAAGTGATATGAACAGGTAATCTTCAAGGAAATGAAGACAAATTACGTGAGGACTGAAGGGTACAAATAAAGAGCCTTTGGGCACTGTGTCTGGAACAACAAGAAGAAGGGATTCCTTAAATGTATCAGGGATTCATTAAATCCTAGCAGTGGTACAGGCTCCATGCTGAAAAGGATTGCAAAATTGTTGCTTATGAAATAGAAAAGGCTGAAATAACCAGTAACTATTCCTTTGTGATTGGAAAGGAGAAGACTGTATTCATAGCTTGGTCATAAGGGAGTATTTTGT
The DNA here is from genome assembly GCF_000747805.2 of Chaetura pelagica. Taxonomy (NCBI): domain Eukaryota; kingdom Metazoa; phylum Chordata; class Aves; order Apodiformes; family Apodidae; genus Chaetura; species Chaetura pelagica. Next base: position 172,174 of record NW_009954225.1, on the reverse strand, counting down.
GTTCCAGTAAGAAATTACTTCCAGTAATTAGGAAAAATGTTAAATGTCAGTGTTTTTAAATGTTCAAAACATTAACAATGGTTAACTTACTGACAAGAGTATTTAGAGACTAAGCCAAAGAGTTCTTTGAGTCATTAATGTAAACACTCAAGAAGATTCAGGAGAGTGGAACAAGCCTACTGTATTAGCATTATTCTTGGAGAATAAGTGGATGGCTTGTCAGGCTACCCAGACTTCAGTTTTCTCAAAGCACAGAAAGGCTCTGGAGCTGTTGAAGAACTGAGAGAAGGCAGGATGACGCTAGCCAGTTTCCCTTGAACAGAAAACTGGCCTTGTCAGGCAAACATGGTGCTACTTTTTGATAAGAGTATAATTTTTAGTAATAAAACTCGTCATGCTGACATAATTATGCATAGATTTGAAGGCATCTGACTTTATTCCTGGTGGTACTCTGATATAGGAGTACACACTAGACAAAATCCAAGTGCCTTATTGTAAACAGTGCAGGGGAAGTGATCATTCTCATAAAATGGCTGCAGATGGAAAGTCATCCTCCACCAGAGAGGAGGGAAGCTAGAAGGTGCTTGTAAAGAAGTACTAAAGGTTCCTGGCCCTGCATTACCTTCCTGCTTTAAGAGTGATGTAAATACCAAATAATCATTTGCATCAACATGGAGATCCTGGAGATGGAGGGAAGGTAAACAACAGGTCAGTTGTGGGAGCGGAGCTGAGACACCTTGAAAGCTGAGTGGGCTCCTGTAAGGCTGTTAAATGCAAGGCCTTACACCTAGGAGCAAAGCATGGAGGTAAAGCTGCTGAGGCTGGAGGCCTGATCCAGAATACATTGGTGGTGCAAAGGGCTTGGAAGATAACTAGCAAACATGGCTGCTGAGCCCAGTACTGCACCTGAGAGGGAGATGGCAGTCCTTAGATGAGTGGGAGGAGCAGGAGAGAAATGTTCCAGAGAGCCCAGTGCAGGGCAGCCCAGTCCAGGAACACTGTTCAGTCCTGGTTTCAGTGCTTCTGAGAACATGGAAGAATTGGAGCAAGGTCAGAAAAAAGCTACACAATTAATTTGGTACCTGAAGAGGATGCTTGTACAACAGGAGAGCAAAGAAACTTGATCTACAAAGTTGTTTGTAAAGAAACTGACAAGTCATTTCATCAACATACTCAGGTTTCTGTCTGAGGAAGAGGAACAATACAGCAGAAGGCCCCCCAAAGCTAGTGGCCTACCTGCTGAGGATGCACACTATCAGAATCAATATAATTGGGTCCTAGTGAAGGCAATTACCCAGTCAAACAGATTTCTTTAGGACTTGGTGGAATTGTCATCATTCAGGCTTTAAATCACCATCAAAAGCTCTCTGAAACAGAAAAGTTTGCTGCTGATTTGTGTATAGAATCAATGTACTTTTTATTATGCCTTATAAAAATTTGAGGCACTTCTGCAACTAAGGCTAGACAAGCAGTTTCAAGCAGCTTCCTGATTCTTGTTTTTTGTATGTTATTTTCTATGCATCAGGTTGAAGCTTCATAATTTTATTGTCAGTACCAATGTGACTTTCTTTATGCTAATATGTAACCAGAATTTATTATTTTTTTTTACAATGAGACATAGCACAAGAAGTTACTATAAAACAGAAGTTCTGTGACTTTAGTGGAGGGCCAGGCAGGAGTGTGGGGAAAGCTGCTGGTCAAAGCTGTATGCTTTCTGCTGCAGATCCTCTGCAAATGGGCTGACCTTTTGAGAGTACTGAAACACCACCACCAAGTAGGGAGGTCTGGGTGAGTGTGAGATACTGGAGGCCTTCCCTAGCCCATTCCAAATGCTCTCAGGCATCAGCCATATCTGTGTGTATGCTTGCAAAGGACCAAAATTCAGTGCTGCAGTACCTTCAGAGAAAGTTCTTGAGAATCAGGCACCAGCTCTTCTGGGCTCTGTTTATCTGCCTAGCAAAGGAATGAAGTGGGACTCATAAAGCCATAACGCTGCCTGGAAGCCACATTCCTGTTAGTCTGGAGTGAGTCATTAAGAGTTCAATGTCTCCTTCATCTCCCTGACCCCCACCTTAACCTCTGCTTTACATCTGTTCCAGGAGACACTAACGGGCAGGGTAGAGGATGGTCCTCAGAACGTGGCTGCTGCAAGGACACACACCAAGTGGGCACTGGGTGCCCTGCTCTAAAAATCGGCGGTGTGGCACTACTCTCTTCACCTTCACAAAAGCCCTTGCCATGCCCTGTGCTGTCCTGCGGGGCTGGGGTTTTGGTAGCGTGATGACAGCCCTTGCCATTGGCTCCATCAGCTTGCCATTGATTTGTGGCACTGAGCACAGGGAGCACCAGGCAGATGAAGAGCAAGTTAAAAAGCATTAAAAAGCCAGGTATCTTCAGTCAGAGGCTGTTCTGCAGCACAAGACTCCTGGGTGCTCCCTTGAAGATGGCTTGAGTCTGTCCCCAGAGCAGTGTTTTGCTATAGTTACTGGGACAGCAGCAGTGGCCTGTGATGCACACAGGTGGGAAGCTGAGGCATCAGTGATTCTGGTCAGTAGCAGAAATTGCTCCTCTTGTTCCTACTGTTTGGTAAAGCTACGGCACATCTGCACAGTAGCATTGTAGTGAATCCTCTGAGAATAATCCAGTTCCCTTTGCCTAAAATTTGGTTTTTATTTTAGACTAGTCCAGTTTGACAGTAAGAGCTACAATTTCCAGACTGGATTCTTAAGTCTGCAGTGAGTCCTGGCCAGCTGGCCAAAGCAACATTTGGAGCTCATTACTGCTATTGCAAAACTGTTTCCAAAATGTAATTCTGGTGCCACTGTTATAAATAGCATTGTAGCATCATGGATAGGTACACAAGTCTCTTCTATCCTCCTCAAGTTCACTGAATATTTGGAATCTGGCCAAATGCTTTGCTCAGGCAATTTTCAGGCTGATAGTGTTTCAAGGCCATTATGGAGTTCTCAAGACCTGTCGTGAATGTATCCATTCCCTGTAGTGGTGGATTAGGGAGGCCAGGTCACCTGCACAGCAGCCCAATTGTCTGTGGCTGCTGGAGTGTAATGTTTTTATAACTTCCAGAAGTCATGAGCTCACTGCGTGAAGTCCTGGAGAGAAAGGCACTGTTTCCTTTTTTAGTGTCATCATGTGTGTTTGTACACATGTAGTAGTTAAGCAGACATTAAACATTTAGTGGGATTACATCTTTTGAAAGCTGAGGAACTTAACTTCATCAGAGGCTGTGTGACTGTGAGACAGAGGTGTTTCCAGACACCATTGGCTTTAAGATACCTGTGCTGGTGATTAATACATCGATGTACCCTTCTGCCAGCAATATGTCTGTTGGAAGGAAACACCCTACAGGCTCTTTGCTAAGGCCAGTGCTGGTTCCTGTGGTTTGGGAGATGGTGTGCAGGACTACATGCTGGCATAAAGCAGGTTCCCAAGCAATGCAGTGGAGGGATGGTGGTGACTCAATGCCATCTGCCTAGGCTATACAGTTGTGCTCCCAAGTGCCACACACTTTTTTGTTCTTACTTTTAAGATAAATGTTGGAGATGTATTGAGAGGCTGTTTGTCCACTTCTGGAGAAAATTATCAAGTGGCTGTAGAGCTGGTCATGGTGCTAGATACCATTAGATAATGCCATGGAATCCACATTTTAGATCCACAGTGTGTCCCCTAAGCCAGAACAGGCTTAGCTTAGGAAAGACTGTGAGAAAGGAGTTCTGTAGCTCTTGGGCAGTCCTTGTAGGGTCTTGTGTAGCCAGACAGAGGGTGAGCCGATTCAGATCTATTTTCAACTTTTTTCAGGGAAACTGCCCTAGCCTGTGATGCCATTTTTCTCTTCTTCCTCTGTGAATAGCCTTGGTGAAGCTCAAAGCCTGGCAAAGAGCTTCTTCTGTGTGCTGACCAAGCTGGTCAAGGGTGAAGCAGGTAGACCATGGGAATTGGAAAGGTACTGATAGTCTTGTCTTAATGGACTTTGTGAGAAGTCAGCTGCTGTTTCTTAAAGGAAGCTTGTGTAAGTCAGGTAAGGATCCCCTGAAGACATCAGTGGATTTCTACTTCAGTCCCTGTGGAAGAAATGGGAAAAGTTCAAGGCATAAATTCTGATGTTAGGTCTCTTCACAAAAACATGGGAGCCGTTATCCTTGGGCAGTGTGAAAACACAGCTGCTGTACACTGAGTTTACAGCTGCACCTGCGTGCAGGTGGTGGGGCAGACCTTAACTTTTTGCACACTGCATTCCTGAGATGTGTCCCAGCCAGGGGAGGTACCAATTTACCATATTAAATGTGCTATACACGTTTCTATAGTATAACATTGCAGGGTACTAGTTCTGTAGTCACATGCCTTAGTCATACTGTCTTACATCCTGAAAATTGTATACTCGTTCAAATCTCACTGGTTGCAAATTGCAATCAATTACATTGATTCATTGGTTGTATAAGAAATATAAAAGTTTTTCACAATCAAGTCTCTTTTTAGTTTTTATATGGGTAACGATGCTTACAGTGCAGGAGTTTTGAATGGGGACTGAATGGCTGGGTTATATGGGCTAGAACCAGCCCAAATTATCTCAGTTTATGAGGAAACAGTTACACATGTCTGTTCTGTCCTGTTGAGGACTTTTTTTTTCTTCTTTGGTTTTCCCCCCAAATACAGGGCTCATGTCCTTTTTGGAATAAGCACAAGGGGGCAGAGTTAGAACTGAGTTTTATCTGCATTTCTACCTGGCTTGTTTTCCAATTTAATACCAACACCTGGCCAGAGCTTTGGCGTTTAGTTAATTTTTATTTCTTTCTTTCTGGAATACACAAACACATTTATTCCCAAGAAAGCTAGACAGGTCTAATGCAAACCGGTGGAGTGCCTAAGGAATGATTTTAAGAAAGCAAGCAAGCACTTTGGCCTCTACCAGGGCTCCTGTTTAAAAACAAAGGCAACCATTAAGCAAACTCTCCTGTTCTGGTGGATTAGAGGCATCAGCTCTGCAAGAGCATTACTGCTCAGGCCAGGATTCTTCAGCTCCATGCTGGAAAGCTGCAGGCCTCCTGGGAGTTGGTGTTTTTTGGAGGTTTCCTCTCCAGCCTCGGGTGCAAATGTGTGTGATGTCCCAGCAGACAGGGGCAGAGCTACTGTGCTCCTGCCCGCAGTGTGTGTACCAGGTAGCAGTCCTACTTGCCAGGGGATGACTGAAAAGGAAGCCCAGATTCCTGACAATCTGACTGTCATCTCACATGATCTGCACACTACATGGAAAACTCCCTCTGGGCAGGACTGTAGTCCTGAATGCGTTTATACATCTGAGTGCTCTGCAGGTTGCACATCCTGAGCTGCAGGGAAACATCAAGAGGATCTGGGGAGGCAGGGGTAAAACTTATGTTTCCACTCACTGATGGCCCCTTGCAAGGTGAAATGTTATGCTCTTTGCTCCAGCTGGGAAAGAGAGGACAGAGGATGAAACGTGCTTTGAAGCTGGGATCTTGCACCTGGTTGAACAACAGCTTCTTAGGGCTCAGCATCTCTGCTTGCACATCCCTGCCTCTAAGCTGTGAGAGCATGAGTGTGTGCTTTGCTGCTGCTGTTCTGCATGAACTCCAGCTTCTGTTCTCTTCCAGCTCCTTAATCCAGCCTGGCTGGATCCTAGCCACATGTCATGTCCTGGAAACCTGGGAATCCACCAGCGTATGAGTCTTCACTTTAGGTATAGTGAGTATTAGGTGGGGCTTTCAGGCATCCTGTACATAACTTACTCTGTTTGTAATTGGATTTGCTCTGACCAAGTTATTTTCCTCAATCCACTTCAGTCCCTAGAGCAGAGTAATTGCAGATTAGTTTGCTGGTAACATCATGTTGGCTGCAGAAGGCGCTAGCAGAGAATTCTATTGATGAGCTTTCATAGCTGAGAGTTAACGATGTTGGAAAAGCATCTTTCTGAAAGCTGTGCTGCATTTACTTTTAAGGAGAGCAGAGACTGTACTTGCCTAAAACTGATTTGAGTAGAATCAGTCATCCCTTATTTCTGCTATGATTACTGATAAGAGTGGCAAGGGAAGATTAAGGTAGTGTCTTGTTGCTAAGGCTATAGTAATGAAAATACTACAGTAATGAAAATAGAGTAAAATGGCTGGATCTTAGGCAGTGGTGCCTGAAGGCAATCTATTTCTCAGCCTTAGCTCCTACCAGGAAGATAATCTTGTTTTCAGTCATATGCCATTTTATTTATTAAGGAGCAGCAGAACTGGTAGGAAACAGCTCTGTTCTAGCATTAATTAAATGGCAGAGATTGCTAGGCTAGGCTTCAAAACTGCCCAGCATGAGCAGCTGTGGGAAGATGGGTTGTGAAATGGATGGTGCAGGAGTGGAGAAGGCTGAAGTCAAGTTTGTCAAGGACAGAGACTGCCAAGCCTTAGAGGTATTGCAAGGTGATTAGGTTGGTGAGGGAGTGTAGAGGAAAATAGCGCAAGAGACCAGCTCCTATTTTTGTATTACTGCTTTCCCTTCTACCTCTCCAGGCTATGCTAGTGGCAGTTGCTTAGCAAGTCCTATAGGGATCTGGTTGCTTTTTAGTGTTTGCACTTCCTGGTTATCTGCTCATACCATTTTGATCTGGTTTTCAAGCAATGTGTAACCTTGCAAAATTTGGCTGCAGGGCTTTTCGAGCTAGTCTTGGTTTATACCAGGCTTTGCCACTGAAATATTGTAGAGGTGAGTCACTTTGTTGCCGTGCTGTGCATTGTCTGGCAAGTGGAGTGGTAACTAGAGAAAGCAATGCTGAAATTAAAGACAGAGGGTACATCTTATGAGAAGGAGGCCTGATGTTCTTCATCACTCTTCATATATCCTTTAAGGTTTCAGGTGTCCAGGTATTTTGAGGTCCCCCATGACAGCCTCACAATTTGTCCAAGTGAGACAGTGAGGACACAAAGTGGCTTTGTTAGCCAATGGCTCCCTGTGCTAAATTGTAGCTAGGCAGGGCTTTGTAGGTTCAGGGCATCCAGAGAGGTGTGTGTTGGGAAGAAGCAGCCTCTGGAAGACTGTGGAATACAGCACAGACATATGCAGGGGTAGCCCAACTAGATTTCAACTGCTGGGTACTTAAGGGAATGAGCATAAGAAACAAAGCATGCATAAATTTACTTTGCTGTGCTCAATCTCCTGGTCTTTGGTTATCAGAGGCATAGGGACTTCCTGAGATAGGGATACATTATCACTGAGGGAAGATAGCATTGCAGATATTCTGCTGAACTTGGGTAGCACAGAGAAGATGTAGCAGCCAGGCAGCTGCAGAGATTAAGGAATTGCTTTGTTATACTGCCTTGTAATAAGAATTAGAGGAATATAGCCCAGATTAGCAAGGTAGAAATAGATAACCTTTCTCAAGTCATATGTCAAAAATACATTGGGTTTCGCAGTACACAACATAGGCTGAGATTTGTAGCCAGAGGAGAAATCCTGAGGGGAGCTCGTAGGCAGAAGACAGTGTGTGGGCAGAGCAAACAGCCACAGGATGCAGTGTACCACTGGGTTGCAGGGTAGCCTGGCAGTTATAGCCTTGATATCCTTGCTGGCCTGTCATTGCCACATTTAAGGACTGTCTTACTCAGAAAAATCTTGCAACCATTCTGCCCTGTTGCTGCTCTTGGAAGAAGCCACACTTCAGTGAGTTACAAACCAGAGGAGTCCAGTGGTGACATAGAGACATCATGTTGAAAAATGCAGGCAGGAAAATGGAGTCAGAAGCAAGGAAGGAAGAATGGATGAGAGGAAGAGTCGGATATGCTCTCATCAGTGGTGTGGTGTTTAAATAGATCATCGTATCTTCTACAGGAGAATGAGGTGTGTAACAGACCATGCCCTTCATGTGTTGTCTCCATTAATCTTTCAAACTGGAAGTGGAAAATTTCATGAGAAATGAGAAACCAGCCCAAGAAAATAAGGTGTTTTGAGACTGCATCTATGACAGAATTGGCATTCAATCTTCTTTATAATGTGTTTTTTGTGAATGTTGATCTGGACCTGCTGATAAACAGTGTTACCATTTCCAACAGATCAAAGCATGTGAATCAGGTCAGTTGAATTAAGTGTCAGCCTCTTCTTAAATGTCTTCTGGGTTTAGTATCCTCTAAAATCACTGTTTTCTAGCTTTTACTTTGTCTGCTACACTTGCTGCAGGCAAGCAGTGTAGCATTTCACTAGGCAGCTGGGATGCAGTGTGGTTGCACAGAAGCAGCAGGTAGGCTTTGAACTCCCACTAGCGAGTGGGCTAGTAGCACATCTGGTGCATCCAGCCACAGCCTGCCTTGCATCTTGTCTTGCTTTATACAGAAGGGAAAGTTGAATCAGATGCAGTCCTGTAAAGGAGTGAATCAGAGGGTAACAAATGCTGTTGTGTAATTAGCTCACCATAATAGCTACAGAGGAAGAGCATGCTGACATATCCAGCCTAACTGGTCACATATAATCTAGGCTGGTTTGAGCCCTGCACTGCAGCATAGCATGTTTTGCAAGTGCCCTACCTATGCAAAACGCATCTTCCCTTGGGAGAAAAGAGTGTAGAGCACCTATGCTGCTGTAGGACTGAGGTATGTGCAGTGGGAGGGGTCAGATGATCCAAACACATAGTCTAGGTGTCCAGACACTCAGTTGTCTTCTTCTTTACCTCCCTCTGTGTTTGTCTCCTCAGAGTGATTTGTTCTGACACATACCAGAGAGTTGTCACCAGAAAAAAATTAAAGGAGGCGGAGTCCAGAGGTTGTGTATAAATAAGCCAAGCAGAGGCTGCAAGGCAAAGTCTAGAGGCAAGCTTTGGTAATCAGGGGGTGATGAAGAGCCTTACTTGTGAGTGGTGGCAGGAGGCAAGTTTCTGTACACAGGTCCTGTGGGCTACAGAGGAAGCAGATGCTGTTGTGTTCCTGTGGGCTTCCATATATCTTGTTGAGAATGACAGTGTAGTGCAGTGCCATCCACGTCTCACCCACGCCTGGTTTCTGGGCCAGCTCTGTTGACAGCACAGTATTTCCTCGTTGGCAGTTCTGTTAAGGGTTTTGACTAACTTTGCTCTGAGGATTTGCATTGGACTCTTTTCTACCAAAAGTTTTGTAAAAAGGTCCAGGGTGTCCTCAGTTTGAAAAGACACCCTGTCAAATGTAGTCTTGGTGATGGTTTGAAAGAGACAATTTCCAAGATTGTTATTTAGGGTGTTTTGGGCAAAAATATTTTTTTCCTTTGAAGGATGCCCTGGCATGAAATATGATGGAAAAAGAACCTAGTGTCTCCAGGCTGGAACCTTGTAATAGGAAGACCTAGCTTGAACATTCCCCAGGCTTGACTCAGCCTTCCTGCCTCTTCTGTCCCTTGTATAACATGAGGATTAATGGTAATCCTCAGAGCTCTTATGAAGATGTTGCAGTGAGCACACTGATCCAGTATTTAGAAATAGCAGTAGCAGAAGAGTTCACAGAAACAGAGAGGGCAGCAGCATGCTGCTTCTGTTGGCTTTTGAAAACAGGTGTAGCCTGCCCTCATGCTTTAGTCAAACTCTAGGTTTGTTTTATTAAGGACTCCTGAGAAGCTGTTTGTTTCCTACCTGGAGAATCTGGTTTACTCAGTAGTAACAAGCCATTTCAACAGCCTTTTAGAGAGGTGGAAGTGGGGTTGTTACTTCAAAGCTAAGGAAACACATGAGGAAGACTGGCTGTTTTGAATGAAGGTGGATTTAGCCCCTTAATAAATCTATTTTTTTCATATGCACTGAAGCTATGTTAATAAAATAGATTTCAAATGTTTTCTTTCAGGAGCTAAGAATGCTTTTTTTGGACTTGCAAAAAGTAGAAAACATTCGCAGGGATTACAACTGGTGTGCTTTTGTGGATGGGTACAAAATCTGTTCTGTAGACAACAATCAAATAATTGCCTAGAAGAAAAAGAAATACCAGAAGAGGATTGTGTTGCTTACACTCTCCACTATTCTGTTAATGTGTCTGTTAATCTCAGGTGAAGCTGTTTGTGTTCTTTTGTATTTTTAAAAAAAGTTTTCCTGTTCAGTGATTTAGTGAAGGTGAATGTTGTTAATTTATGCTGGTTTAGTTTTAACACAGATTTTATTAAAATTGACTGTGGTCCAGAATTGCAGAGATTCAGCTGTAGGATGTGTTTATTGTGTCTCACTTCTTAATACATCTCTGTTCCCCTAGCAGGAATTAGTTTGTCATGTTTGAGAGTATTATTTTCTAAAACTTAATACTTTAGAGCATAGTGCTGCAACAGAGTGACTCTCCACATACTTCTGCAGAGTAGGACTATATGTTGTGTCTCCAGATTTTCCTATTTTCAGGGCTATAATCAGGGTAAATTGAATTATTTCGGAGACTGGAACCATATTTCACACTTCTGTCACCAGTGAGCATGTTGAAGAAGAGCAGGAGAGTAAGTCCCTTCAGATTACAAAAGTTAGCAGGGGGTTCTGGCAGTTGCTTCTTTATGGCCCAAACTTAGTGTTCCCAAGTGTTTTGTCTCTCACAGTTAAATGAGTGATGCTGGGTCATGGTACTTTAATTCATTTTTCATTATTTCCTTTTTTCTTTTCCTTACTTTATTTACTTTTCAAGTCATGTTGGTGGGTTTGTGCTTACTGCAGGGAATGATGCCCAGTAACTGCTGGTGCTGTAGCAGATGCAGACCTGGAGAGAGGAGCACTTGACAACGTGTGCTAAACACCCACTGGCAATTTAGTGCAGAAGTCACCTGAGGAGTAACTCGGAAGTTCTTCTGAGATTCCTATGTACTTTACTCTGGGGTTCTTGCAGTATGATAGCAGAACACAGCCTTTGCTCCTTCCAGTGCTCCTGGGTGGTGAGGGATTTTAGGCTTTTTGAATTTGTGGGCTTTTTCAAACTCAGATCAAGTGAGATTTGGACATACAGTTCACACTTTTTGTTAGGATGTAGCATTGTCCTTATAGGAAATGGAACAGGAGGGAGCCTTAATTGGAGAGACAAGCCATGTCCTTGAGTTCTGAAGTGGTACCATCTGAATGGTACTTAAACAGAGTCGAGGAAGCTAATGCTTATTCTCTCTCCCTACTAGATTGTTAATAGCCCCAAGCTGAGGAATCATATTTTCTCAGCTTTAATATAAAAGTTTTCTCAATTTTAATGTAAAAGTGGGTGCAAAAGGGTTTCTTTCTCCATTAGAATTTTCCAGGCTGTGGAAAGATTTCTCTACGTTGCCTTGCAGTTTTTGTGTGTAATCCCAATTTTATAAGAATTGGAGACCTAGAAGGACTTCGAGCTAGCTGAAAATCCTTTCGGTGGCACCAAAATTACTTAATTTTTAACTGTTATCCCATTATATTTGTTTGTAAAAGTTAAATTTTGTTTTAGACATACTGACTCCCGAAGATTTGAATTGAGCTGAAACAGGCACTACATTTTTGGAATGCAGTTTCTTAATATACAGAAACCTAAACACAGGTTAACTTTCGAGAATCAGTTTTGAAAAATTTCACTCTGGCTTGCAGAAAAGTGGTTGGATGAACCATTGGTGACTTCCCACACTTGTTCTGCAACTCCAATAGCTTTGAATTCCTTCCAGCCAGCATTTCCCGAAACAACTGTTTGCTTGCTGACTTGTCATTAAAAGATCCAGCTGTTGCATGCAAATTTCTTCTAGACTGTCAAGTAATTGTTTATTTTTCTCTCATACTTACCTAGACTTTTATGATTTAGGGGAAGGTAAGAGGAGCTGATGCAATTCCAATCATGCACACATGGTAGGACTAGACATGCAGCAGTACCTTAGCAGCAAATCCCATCTGCTGTCAAGATAAAAACTTTCCTTTTGCATCTGCTCTGCAGTCTGTACTGCCAGTCCTCTCCAGCAGAAGTCTTTCCTCGTGCAGCCTGCAGATTGCTGCTGACAGTGTCAAGCTTCTGGCCACCCAGCTTCTTGTGTGCGAGATATGGCTTTGTGGCAGCATGACAAAATGCGGGCAACCTGCTAGTTACCGTAATTCTTTCTGATGTTAAACCTGTTGTCCAGGTTCCTTGCACTGGCATCCAGGTGCTTGTGAAGTGCACACAGTCCCATCTTGTTCAGCCTTCTTTGATTAAAAACCTCAGACATCCTGTGCCAAGAATATAGATTCAGGTGTTGCTGCTGCAGCTGTGTGTGTGTGAATGTGTGCAGTTTTTGTGTGTGTGAATGTAAGCGTAAGCTTGCTAGTGTGGGTGCTGTTCTGCTCCAGCAGGGTTAGGACTGGCTGTCAGTGCTGGTTGAGTTGCCTACCATGTCTGAGTCTCAGAGGGAAAGTGGATGTGCTGTCCATCCCTACTGGCACCTCGGCTGCTCCGCAATACTGCTCTGAAATTGCATTCAGACTTACCTCGGTGGTGCGTGTTTGTGTGCAAGTGGAGTGAGCCTGTGTGTGCATGTGAGTGTGCAGAGGGGAAGGAGCAGTGCCATGAGAGGTCAGATGTGTGAGGAGGATCTGTGAAAGACATGGACTTGAGGGGCAGGGTTTGTCAGAGATGATTTACCAGGAAAGACTGGAGTTCTGAGAAGCCATAACTTTTCTTGTGAGACTTGGTTTTTTTGTTTGGTTTGTTTTTTTCCTTTGCTGTGAATAGTTGTGGATGGGACCCATGAATGGCACGAGACCGATGCTGCAGTAACACTTTTGGTAGCCTTTTCCAGTTGCTAGAAATATGTTGTGATTGTCTCTGCTATAGAGACAATTGAGTGATCTGTGAGCTCTGTGGATGTGCATGAATTGTTTCTGTTCGGTAACTAAATAAACAGCTAATTTAACAACGACAGTTGGTGTATTAAGTAGGCTTATAAATAAATGTATTTATTTAAATAAAGTTTAAGGACCAATTAACTGCTTGCAGTTGTTGGTTATTAAAATTTTTGACTTAGCTGGTTTGCAGACCACTTCCATAGATACTGAGCTCCGATGATGTGGATGACTTTATTGTCACCGGGTGTCATGATCCAGAGGAAATACTAACCACCACTGTGTAGACAGTCTCCAAGGTGGAATTATTCTGTCATGTAACAAACAGAAACATTCTAGACCTTGTGGGTTTACTGAGTTTAACAAATTTACCAGGAAAAGCATGCTTGTCCTCTCAGAAATACTGTCTTATTATTTTGAACACTGGTTTTCTCTCCGCATACATTTATTTCCTCCATACTAGATGGCTCATAGTTAATTATTGGGCATATAATATTCTGTTCTTTAGCCATGAATTTGGCTTCATGTTACAGCAGCATCTAGAACTTTTAAAATAGGGAGTCACAAATATACAAAAAAGACCAGATGTTGGAGCAACTTGTCCATCAGTACAACTGTTGGTTTCATTTCAGTGCTCCATTTGCCAGTGCTGGAAAGCTTAAATATTCTGATATCACTCGAAAAAACAAAAACTCTGGGTGACCTATAAGATGGGGAAAGTCACAAATATAACTGAGAAGATAAGGCAACAAGCATTTTCAAAAGAGAAAATCCTCAGGTATTAAGTCAGTTTGGAGTGGTGATGAACTTGATAAATTCAATTGATACTACTGCAGTAGGAAATGCCCATTTGAAGCACTTTGCTTGTTTTTGTCCCTGCTTTCTGATATAGTTTATAAAGATAGAGCATGCTTCCTTTTTGCCTTTGCCTGGACACAAGTAGTACCTAGTGTTTTATTTACTTTACTATCTGAAATAAGCCATTTTATGAGCATCCTTTCCTTAAGAATATAGCCTGAGGAGGATTGTAAGCTGATGATGGTTTAGGCATCAAAGGCTGAAAACCTATCACTTGTATTGCTACACATAAATGTACAGTAGAAAACATCAGCAGGTGAAATTGACATATTCCCTGTGCAGTGGGTTCTAGAGACAGGAGACAACCAGGAGTCTTAACGTTGTGGTTGTCAGGGAGACCACTCCAGTGGCTCATAGGGAGCTACAAGATGTGGTGGGAGTTCAGTACCAGGAGGACCAGGTATGCTCTGCATCTGCTGAGCACACTCAGCCTTTCCTAGCACCAGTGTGTCTTTTGGTCACCAGTTATGGTCTTCTTACCTGAAGAAGATAATACTCACACTTGTAGCATGTGAACATTTGGGTATGACAGCTCAAAAGACTTGCCAAAGCTGTGGAGACCTATTTCATCCTCTTCTCCCAAGGTAGAAGTATGCCAAAATGATGCCTGAGAAATTAGGCTAAGAATGTCTTCAGTCCAGTGATGTAGACTGTACATGACCCTGGAGAATCCATTCCTG
>NW_009954225.1:143330-157856 GCF_000747805.2 Chaetura pelagica | reverse complement strand
ATTCCTGCTTCATTCTTTCCCATCTCTGCTTCCCCCTGTATCTAAAACACTCGTTGCAAGCTGAACTGATGTCTTCTGTGTCATCCCTAAGCCACAGACCACAGCTTGATGGCCTTTTCCTCTGTTAACCATCTTTTGTAGGCAGGGTGAACTGTGATGATACCCATCTCCTTCTTTGAGCTTCTCTTTTCTCAACTGGTTCTGCCAGTTTCTTCATCCTACCCTGTAGCTTGTGTTTCCAGACCTGAGAGCAGTCTGTCTTCTCTCTTCTGGACTCTGAATTTTTTCGTTTGAGCACTGTCCAAAACAGGATGCAGGACTCTGGCAGAGGTCTTGACACATCTGGATAGGATAGGTTAATTACTTCCCAATGATTGCCTATTACAATCTTGAAAACTGTCTTTTGCAAAAGCATTATAGAGTTGACTTATACATTTTCTGATACCCTGCCATCCACCGATCCTGTGTGATAATATTACTACCTTCCCAATAATTCCACGTTTATTTGTGTATCAATATTGATTTTTCCTTACATTATTTTAGTTTCATCCATCTGATACTATTATCCTTTTCTAGTGAAAAATTACTGAGTTTCTAAGGAAGTTTTAAGGACCTTTTTGACCTTGGAATTAACAGCAACAACAACAAAACCCAAAAAATGTATTTGCCATAACAAATGTTAATGTGCTGAGATAGAGAGCCAGGAGTTCACAAACAATTTTGTTATTTTGAGCTCCTTAGCCTATTACAGAAAGGCACATTCAGTTTGCGCTGACAGTCTAGGTCCTGGACAGACCACATTAATTAACCCTTTCTGGTGGTGGAGAATTGCAGGCCATCTTGTGCATTGTTGTTTCAATTATTCCATTAGCAGAGAATAATTGTGCTAGGCTTAAAGTGTTAACTATTTTTATTTCATGATTGCTTGGTTCTGTTATTTTATGATGGCATTTAAAATGTGCAGTCATTTCATGAACCATTGTCTGATGTCCTTGGATGACTGGTCTGTCTGACCACAATTTAAATAAACACTGAGCTGCACCAAATACATCCTTGACACAATGTACTGAGGGTTGGCCCAGTTGGCTTCTGAGTATCGTGAGGTCATTCAAGATAAATGATTGTGCTGGCAAAACTTCCACAGCCTTTGGCACAGAATTATGTGATCATTGAGTAAACTGAAAACATGGGGCTGGATTAATTGGACCATAAGTAAAACTGTCTGTATGTTCATTCCTGGTTGCAAAATATAGGTGCTAATAATATTTTTAAGAGCTTCTGCAGAGGGGTGATATAGCCCCAGTAGAGGCTAGATATCTGTATCAGACAGACTTGGAAGGGAATGATCATGATTTGGATTTACATTTATTTATTTTATCTTCCTTGCAAAAAGGGAACTTGGTAGAAGTCCCATGTCCCAGGCCTGGCATGACTTGTCAGTTTCTATAGCCAAGGATGGGGAATGCTGAAGTTATTTGCCAGGCTATACAGCCTTCAAATTATTTTACTTGGTTTGAAATGTTTAGGAATGTGTATGCAATTGGGCATGCTTGCTGTTAAGTCTGGTGTATGACTTAGGCTTGCATCTCTTCACTGGTGCTGCTGCTGTTTTTATGTTTGTAAATGTCACACTTTCCTGGTGTGTGCATTAGACAAGCAGGACACTTGTCTGGTAGCAGCACTATCTACTTCATCTGCAAAGTCTTCTGAGAGAGATTGTACAAGAGGGTTGCAGAAGGGGCTGAAAATTATTTGGGTTCTGCATTTGGTACTAAGCTTTGATGCTGACCAGAGGACATACCAAAGGACTGAGTTTTCTCCCTTGGGTCTCAGTCTTGCCATTTAAGGTTGGGTGTTGGAAGCATTGGCTTCTTGTCACCTGGCAGAACATCAGTACTGCTGTGTTAAAATAATCTGACACACCGGTGTTGCAGCTCTGATTTGAATGTGATGCTGGAACATTGACACCTATTGCTGTTGAGTCTGGGATGTATGGACAGCCTGGTTGTAAAAAGCAACTGTGACAGCAGTTAAGAGTAGGAGGTTGAGCACTGAGCACATGACCATAGGGAACAGACACTACCCTTCTCCCCACCTTTGGAGCAGCAGTAAACTAGGAGCATTTAACTGAGAAGGTTCTGGCTGAGCTTCTCAGATCTCCAGCCCACCAGGAGCACTTTCACTGACTCTGAGGCAGATTTGGATAGTGATGCAATCGAGTTCACTGCGCACACAGTGCACAAGAAGAAGGGGAAGACTAAGTCTGGAAGAGGAGGCTTGGCGTGGTGTAGGAGGGAATTTATGTAGAGCTCAGGTTTGTGCAGTAGGAAGAGGGGCTTCAGCCAGTTTATCAGAACCAGCTCAATGGGCTCATGTAGTGTGAAATTCTGTTTCTGAGTTTAAGAATGAGAGTAGAAACATGAAGTGAGAAGCTAGCAAGACTGTTAGTTTGCAGCACTGCTTGGCTAGAACACTGTAGCTGGTTAGGACTGAAGGTTGTGGACAGTAGTGTGTGCCTGCACGTGACAAAAGGTTTTAATGTCCTCTGTCCATGGAATTCACGCATGCGCCCACCATAGTTTACAGATCTCCACTGGACTTAACAGAGATCACAGTGGGGTTGATGTGCAAAACTTGCACATGCTTCTGAAACTTCTTGGGAAACTTAAATTTCCTTTTTGCATTAATCCTAAATTGCTCAGCAGGTTCTTGAGGTTTGACCTCGTTTCAGTTTTGGTTGTTTTTTTTTATTTATGCAAGAGTTGAAATGCTGTTTTGAGGGATGGATTTTTCATTTCTTGTTTTATTTGTCACAAACAGATACTTTTCTACATAAAATTCCCAAATGGAATGTTTGTTTGATGTGAATTTACTTTTCAACACCAAGTGTATATAACAACATAATAAGTATTACTTTTTCTGAAAAGGAAATCTCTGCTGTCCTGGTAGGTTTTTGTTTATTTGTATTTAATCACGAATGATGCAGAGCCTGAAAAACTGACAGCATTGAAAGCATCTCATGCCTGGTAGTTGATTAGTAGTTTCGATGAGTGCTCTTAGGGCAATGTCTGCATAAATTCCTGCGCCAGCAGGGTTTTCTTCCAAGATGAAATATTGCAATGTCTAGAAAAATTAGAGAAGAGGTAATACTGACATTTCACTGTATTCGGAGTTCCCTGTCCTGCTTGTGTGTAAGGAGGCAAAAAGACCTTAAGATGAGCTTGAGTGATAAAGCAAACTAATGCCCCTGGGAAAATAGCTACCGGAGAGAAAGGGGAGATTTGGAGCTAGGATTGCTCTGAAGGGCAAATGAGCACAAATTTGGGAACAGAATCTGATAGAGTGTGGTGGAAAAACACACTGACATAAAGATGCATTGTGTACTGTGAAATAGTGGTGTCTTTGAGACAGGGCTAGATTGAGCTGCCATCGATCTCCAACATGAGCTAGTCTAGAGGGGGCCCTGACTGTGGTAAAAGAGTGTTGTTTCCATCCCTGTTTGGCATCACAAATTGCAGGGTAGCAAATGCCAGATGTCATGTTCTAAGGAGGCAAGTTTTTCTAAGTAGTTTTGGTTAGAAACATCAAGGAAGAAGACTGATCCAAAATTTTCCCATGCAGCATTTTCCCCACGATGATAAAATGAGGAATTTTTAGAAGTTCATGACTGTTTCTTCTATCTGTTGGATATTGTCACAAGTTTCTCAATGCCAACTTTATCTATTTTGTGTATGAATTTGGGGGTAGCATTTTAATCCTTTCCTGTATATAAATGTTTAAAAAAACCCCAACCTTTTGGGGGCTTTAGGGTGGGGATTTGTGATATATTTGAAGGGATGAGTAGTGTCAGAACACTGGATATACACAGGGCTTGTGGGCCTGCATCTCAGATTTTAACTGAAGAGGCATGAGCATAAGTAGTTCCAGTAGGTGTTGCCTGACAGAGAAGATGCATGTAAACAGCGATGTGTAAATGTATCATGATGCAGGAGGGATGCATAATTCTGCAGATATTTGGAGTGGACAGTAGTAACAGAGCTTAACCTAAGACTTTGTATGTGATGTGCTCTCATCAAACTGAAGTTCTCAGACTAGGATTTTGGTGTGCAAGCCTCATGCTTGTGCTATACAGGCCTTGAGGGTTTGTTGCCCAAAAAATGGAATTAAATCACTTCAGAGTCCCTGGGAAAGATCCTGTTAGTCTGAAAGTACACCTTGTCAGAATTTACCCAGCTTATAGATGATGAATGGTTCAACTGCTTGAATTTTGTTGCCCTGATTACCTGCTTTTTGTTTGGTTTTTGTCACAGTTTTAGCGATATTCACCAGGCTATTGCTGTTGTGAAGTATTGTTTGTCTGTTATTTCCGAAACTGGATTTGGAGAATGATGATCCACATTGCATTATGCCTTTAAAATCCTTTCCACAATTCTGAGAGCTTTTTGTTCTGGCGTTGGAAGTTACAGACCTTAAGCCAATACATTCTTGCATTTTTCATACATGGAGTTGCTGGTTGAGTTACTACCAGTTGCACTGCAGCTTTTCCCCATCGCTTTTTCAAAGCATTGACGTCCCTAGCAAAGGAAGACTACTCAGGTGTTCCCTTCTGAGGCCAAAGTATGAGGTCCATGAGATAAACCTTGCCATCCTTTGTTGTGATTCATGTTTCATCACAGCCCAGAGCCTTCCTGCTTAATTTAGGCCATCTTAATCTTTAACAGTCAGACTATTGTAATGCTGCAGACTTTGTGAAAATTATGAGCTTGTGGCAGATACCTCTGTTTTTCTTGGGTTTCCTTGAACAAATGTTTATCCAGGACAACCTGACAGTGAGTGTGTGTGACCATGTGCTGGAACTGCTGTGGGACAGGTGATCTGCCATGGCATTTAACAAAATTGTTTGACTGGCCCAAGGGGGCTAAGGAAGGCTGGGCTAGCTCACTGGTGGGACTGCTGTCTATCCTGCTTGCTGGTGATTAAGAAATCTCTGTTCAGTTGGTCTGAAGGGTGTGAGTGAAGCGAGATAGTCCTTGGCTTTCCTGCCTGACAAAGTCTTCAGATAATTTTTCTGTGATGTTTTTTGTTCCAGTCCATTCCAAGTGACAGTATTGGTAGATGCCTTTTACAAAGCTACCGCAATCCAGTTTGAGGTGACATCATTTGGACTCCATATTTTGGTGAACTGCAGTTAATTCTTGATAATTTAACATATATGTTTTTTAAATGTAGTAGGCAGAGAAAGGACAATTATGAAGGTCAGTTTTACAGTCGGTAAATCTTGGGGTTAACCTGAGAAATACATATCCTTTCTTCCAGCTTTGGGTAAATTGAAACTGGCACAGAGGTTCACAGGTTAAAATCATCCCTTCTTTGAGAGCAATAGCTTATCTGATCCATGAGATTTATCCAGATCAGTTGAGTTTAGACAGTGACTTAACATTCCTGAGGGGTCCTTGTTGGCATGGAGTAATCCCTTTCAAGAGCAAACCTGAAGGACAAAAAAAACCCAAACAAAAACAAACAAACAAAAAAACCACCAACCAACCAAACCCAGATGCTTTTTAACAATAAACAGCCTTGCAGTTGCCTGATTCCCTTGGCAGCAGATGGGTTTTCATGGGTCTGAAAATAGGAGTATTTTAGATTTTGCCACAACGGCAGCTTGGTGTGTTGGCTAAAGTGTGACAACTGATCATGTCCTAATCTGGATAGCCAAAGAGGTGAGGGGAGGTACTGCCTGGCAGTGGAGCCAGCTGGCTTATTCCAAGAACATCCTCTTAAGGGATTCACACAGCACCGCTGGTGGCTTGTAAATTCTCACCCTACCATGGGGTAGGCTTATTTTTTTTATGTAGCTGAGCTCACAGTTACTGTGAAGAGCACAGCTGTAGGCTTATTTTTCACTCTCAAAATTTCATCAGCTGTTCCTCTCAGAAAGCTTTTGCACTTAGAACTTCAGACCTGTGATCTGCCAGATACCAGCTAGGGACCATTTCAACAGTTCTTGCTTGAGGTTTTTCTTGACAAGTCTGCCGCTAGTATAAACTCTGCCTTTCAACCCTGTACCTTGAAAAGGTCATCTTGCTCTGCTGTGCTCCATTTGGAATCTAGCAGCTTCTCTTAAAGATGCTCCTAGTTGCTTTTGGCATAAACACTGGTTCAAAGTTGTTGTTCTTGTTTGGAACTGCAGCCAGAGTCCTGGCATAATTGTTCTGTTCAGTGGAAAAATGTTTTATCAATGCTGAGTGTTTAATATTTTACATGCTTTCCTAACTGGCAGAATTTCAAGAAAATCCAAAGCATCTTGTTGCATGGTTACCAGAAAGCATATAATAACGGCCTGAGCTCGTTCATCCCCTCTCAAGGATAGATTGTTTCCTCTGTTAACATTACAGTTTTGATTTGCTCATGCTTACATGAATCATACAAGTAACATACGTCAGTTTTAAAGGAAGAGGGGGAAGCACTCAAGCCAATTAAGAGTTTCTTTTCCAAAATAGTCCATTCCACCAAAAAAGGTGCACAGGAACTAGTAAAAGTTGTTCCAAACTTCAGTGTTCTTAATTTCTAAGATATGCTACTTGTAGGAAGCTTCCAAACTGCCATCAAGTTTAGTCCTAAGCTATGCATGGCCTGTGCTAGAGAGGACAAGTGAAAAAATAGTTAATGCAGGCAGGAGGGGGCCTGTAAAACTTTTTTTTTTTTCATCCAGCAGCACTCCAGAGAGCATCTGTGGTTGAGTTAAAGAAAACTGGAGACCAAATCTCAGGTTATCAATACCACGTTCATTTAGTTTCCTTGATTGTGTTTAAAGAAGATAAAAAGTACTGCTGACTGTTCCCCTGAAAGCTGTGGAGATAGGTTGGGCTTTGGCTCTGTTACTAGCTTACTGCTTACTCTGGCAAGCACTGTGATTTCTACATTTTTTACATCATTCCTACAGTTTGGAAAGCCAAATTATTTTCTTTTTTGAGGAAATTTTCCTGTGAAGTTGTTTATAAGTTAAAAAAAAAGCACAACAAAACACAAAAAACATCAGCAGTTTGATTTGTTAAACTCAGTATTTTAGTTAGTTTTGCTACAACTATGTTTAAGAGTATTCAATAGAAAAAAAGGAAGAAGTAGACTAAAGCAATTACTATTTTACTAGAAGTTTCTTAAAAAAAAATAATAAAAAATTACCAAACCAAAATGCTCAAAGCAATCTAACAAACAAAACGTTAATTGCAGGTGTTGAGTTTTAAAAGCATAGCCAATCTCAAGCCAACAAACCCTAATTTCAGATTTTTTTTTTTGTTTCCCACTCAGTTGCTATTTTAGTAGAATGAGAGATGGCTGTGTTAAGTGCCTTGTAAAAGAAGTAATCATGCAAAAGAAAGAAATCCTTACTGCTAGCACACAGGTTAGACAGTCCCATAAATTAGGAAGTGGTAGTACCCTAAGAGAAACCTGGATTCCTAGCAATTATTTTTCATTTGGTTAATTGTTCCTAAGTGTGATCTTGACCTGAGTTTAGAAGCAATTTGGCAATGCTGATCCAAAGCAAGCTGGACATTGCTAACTAACAGGAAACACTGAGTAGGAGACAGATGGGAGTTTGAAGTGTAATGTGATGTAAGTCCATTTTTTTGCTTTGAACTTTGGCTAAGGACCATAGAAACATGAAAATTATACAAAAGGCTAGTTCCTACTTCTGTTTAATGAAGTTAAAATGTATCTAATGAGAGTTTCATCTGTGAAGATTTAAAAAGAGGGTTTGCTGTTGTTTAAAAAAATCCTTCATATAGGGGAATTAAAAAAAAAAAAAGTTTGTTATTCGTTTGTTTCCAGCTGAGAGTGAAGACTTTCCCCACAAGGATGGATTGCATGAAAGCTTGAGGTATTCCTGCAGCACATCAGGAAACCACTGAGCACTTAGATGGGCAGCTTTCAGGGGCAAGGTGCAGCAGCAGCAGGTTCACAGCCACATTACCATGCCTATGGAAAGTTAGGAGCAAGTCCCAGCAAGGTCATGGATGTGTCCCACTATGAACTGCAAGCTGGCCTCTGTTCCACTGCTGCTCTTATTCCACATTCAGCACATAGTGGGGTGTTTATTTCTCCTGGTGTCGGTAGACACATTAAAACCTGTTAATCAGTGTAAATTACTCAGACAAAAGGCTATGTGTTAATGCAGTCTTTTACAAGTAAGTGAATTGCACTTCATCTGGCAGTGATGTAAGCAGTTTTCTTCCAATTCAGCATTATCTACCATCCTTCTTTATCAAGAGGAGGATGATAAATTCATTCAGTCCTTCTGCCTGATAAGTTATTGGAAATACTTTGGTTTTATAACTCCTAGTTGGAGAAGCGTTGGTTTGTGTATTCCCATATGAATCTCAGATAAAAACCAAAATCTTCAGAGCGTCTTTTTGTTTGGTTCTGGAAGGACTGCAAGAATCTGCACCAGAGGTGCCAGGATAAGTTTGTTGTCAGTGGACCCAGTTCTTCACTGCCATTAGCTCTGCTAGCATCTTTGTGTGTGATTTGAGGCAGAGTGTTATCTAAGTGTCTTGGGTGATGGTACTAGAGAAGAGATGCTCCCTCTGCTTGCCATGCAGGCTTTTGAGAACAAAACCATAAATAAAACCAAATCCAGGGGAAACTTGTAGCACATAGGTAACCTGGAATAGTTTCCATTTCCTTTTGTTTCAGTGACTTGGTGCTGTTTGTCTCTTGTCCTCTGGGTGAGTCCCTTGGATAACTTGTGTCTTCAGTCACCCGAATCTAATCTTTCACAGAAGTGAGAATTCTGAAGTTTGGGACTTTGCTTCCCTTTTCTCTCCTTATAGAAGCTTGTTTTTGGATTCACAGGGAACATCTCATCCAGTGGAACAGCCCTGAGAGTGACTTGGGTTCCTCTCAAGACTGCAGATGGTTGGTTAAATTTTCTATTGGTATCCTCTGCACCTGCACACATCAGACTTCTGCCTGTATGTGCAGGCTGGTGTTTGCAGGGCTCTTCATGGCAGGTGGGTTCAGGTTTCCAGACTCTGAGAAGGCCAGTCCCAGCTTTCCACCTCAAAGACATCTGGGGCAAGGAGGAGCTGCACCACATTGGAATGAGGAATCCCACTTTATTCTCAGCATTTGACCTGTTGGACAGTTACCATGACTAGGGGGGATTGTTCACTTTCGTAGTCCTGATGCCTTTGATTTGAGGCTTGCTTTGATTCAGGGCAGTAGTGTTTGCTGGCCCAGAGAAGCAATGGTCTCCTCCAAGTGAAGAGCAAGGAGAGAAACGTGTTTGAGTAGGAGGAGGAAGAGGGAAAGAATTGGCTGAAGAGGCTGGATGGGAGTTGCAATGGATGCAGTCAGTTGCTGGGAAGGGCCCAAAACCAGCCCATGATTCTTTAAGACAAGTAAAAGCAAATTGTCTGGCTGAGCGATTCCAGAGCAAGGAAGATGCTCCTGTAGACTATAATTCAAGGGGCTGAATGGCTCTCAAAAACCGAGAGCAAAAAGAAAAAGAAAAACACACCAAAAAAAACCCCAGAAGATGAGGCAAATGATGGAACAGATGTGAGCGCTTTTGTTGGGAAGACTTGGAGGCGTAGCGGGATGGCGATAGGCTAATTTGAGGCACATAATGCCAGGTTTTTTTCATATGCAGAATAGCACTTTGATCCAGTGTGGATGAAAGTGCTGAAAAGTAGAGAGGATGGCAGGGGGTCTTTTGTCTTTGACAAAAAAGGCATCTGCTGGGCTCTAACCCCCTTTTCCCCACCCCCTTAGCCTAGCAGGCCACTCCAACAATGCTACCAAAGGGGACAAGTGTCTCCTGACAGCTGAAGAAATCTCCAGGAGGAGAATGAGGCTTGCAGCAATATGTATACCAGAGAGCTTAATCGATTTTTTCCACAGTACAAAAAGGGAGAGGGTTGGGGGAACACAGAGATCACAGTGGAAATGGGAGGTGGAAGAAAAAAATCCCTTTCTAATAAATTTGTTACTTTTGTTCTCTGAATATATCTTTTCAGGAGATGCTTTGATGCTAGTATGAATACACTTGATGGAGCAAAGTTTGGGTAGAGCTTCTGAGGGGGAGGTGTGCAGTAAGAATAGTTTTGCAAGGAGGATCTCTATGAAGTGATTTCCATGGATTCCAATACAGGAAGGATTTTGGAATTAGTAAAACACAGTGCGGTGCCAGACATACCTGGAAGACAGACACATGCTTTCAGAACCGGTCAGAGGAGCTCAGCTCAGCATGTTTTTTATTTCTAAGCAAAATTTTAAATTTTTCTTCAACTGTTTCTTCTTTTCTGTTGTCTTGACTTCTTGGACTTACTGGACTTCAGGACTGAATGCAGATGCTGGAGGAAAGCATTATTTGTGCCAAGCGAATATAGCAGTTGCAGATCAACTGCAGTCTGGTCCCTGTTTCTCATGTTTAATTGACTTTCTTCAGCTTTTCACAACAGGCAAACAAGACTTGGATCTCATCCTCAGAGTTTCCTGGCTGTGATCTTCCTTAAGTATCACTTTGCACCTAGTCTAATGTGTTCTTTGAGAAATAATGACAGATAAGTTTTATCAGCCTCTGAGCAAGACCTACCTTAGCAAATTAAATCCTTTAAGAAGAGTAGGTTCAGGAATCTTCCTTCTCTTTAGATCCTGACAGTGTTTATCCATTACTATTTACCAAAGATAACCTTCTCACCAGGGCACAGCTTTAAGCAGCACCCGGTGCTGCTAACAGCTCCTCCCTTTTTACCCCCACACCCGTTCTCTTTCTGCCAGGGAGTTACACTTCCCCCAAGAAGGTACAAGTGGAGAGAAGGGATCACAAGCCTTTGAGAGGCTCTGTACACACACTGATGCCAAATCGTAATCCTGTGTAGTTGTTCTTTAGGTGTGCTGTGATACCCCTCCATCAGATGCCACCATTCTGTTGAGACCAGCTGGAGCGGGAGAGTATTTTTGGCAATAGCATCTCCTGCCTTCCAGCTGTGCAAAGTCTGATAAATTACTGTGGCTCATTAGGGGTGACTAATTGCCAAGAGCATCGATGCTGTATTTATTTCTACCCATTTGATGTACCTTGACTTTTCTTGCTCCCAATGCTTGGGCTGTGGTTGAGAATGATGCAGAGGGACTTGGGCTGCTGCTGCTGCTGTCATCAAAGGAGCTGAGACCACCTCTGATCCTCATGATGGCAAGGTTCAAGTCCCATTTCGGGGGGGGGCTTCAAGTGGTTCTTGTATGACTTCTTTCTCAGATGCTATGCACAGTAAAAGGATGCAGGTCTAGATCCAAACAGGGAATGTTGCTCACGGGGAGGTATGATCTAGCAGGGAACAGCCCTCCGTAGTCCTCTGTGCCAAATAAAAATAGCTCATGCAGTGTTCATTGCAGCCAGCTGGATGCTCCATATCCAGGCAGCTGTGGTCAGGATGGGATGTAGGAGAACTGGGCAGTGAGATTGGACACTTTTTTCTTTGAGGTGAAACATGAACCACCTCTGAAAGGTCTTCTGTGCTTCCCCAGCGGGACAAGCAAGCCCATCAACTGCTTCTATCCTGGGATTTCTTCAGGTGTCCAGTATCAACCCTCCCACCTCCACACCATAGAGATGTAGTCTTAGCAAAGACCAGAGAGTTGCCAAAGCTGCCTCTCACCAGGACAGCTTTGTGTCATGCCAGCAACAAGTTTAGAAGAAATACGATAGGAGGTGAGTGGCTCCTATTCCAGTGCAAATACATGCAGTAATAGTCCCTAACTGCAGGTAGCAGTTGCAGTTTTAAACTGTGCTCTTGAGACGGATCTGTTTACCTGTTTGCAAGTTACTGTGTGCTAGTTTTTCCTGGTCAGTGTGTGGGCACACAGAAGAAAGATGCCTGTGTAGCTCAACCTGGCTGCTGGGGTCCAGGCCAGGTCTATTTGAAGGGAAGACTGAATCAGTTTCAGCTGAAGGACTGTGCAGGGGAGGAGGGAAGACTTGTGCATGACGCAGAGAGCAGCGTGCAGAGCAAGCGACAGCAGGAGCGCAGGCTGTGGGAGTGCAGCAGAGAGGGAAAGGTTTCTTTGTTCTCACCTCTCACAGCAGGCTGGGGTAAACACTGCAAAGCCTCTTTGATGTTCTTACTCTACACTGAGGCAGAGATACCTGTCCAGGTCAAGACACCATCCCAGGTTTTACTCCTGCTTGCTGCCTGGTCATGCCTGCTGTGTGGACAGACTGTCTAGGCAACAAATTCTAGAAAGGGCTGTATTTTTTTAATGGTAAGTTGTCCAAGTGGATGCTGCTGTGGTAGTCAAATAACTTACAAAATAAGCCATTCCCATGAAAGTGGTTTTGGCTGGACTGATTGTACATACAAGATTTTCCTGGCATGACTAGTAGTCCTGGCTGTAGAAACTCCACATTTTCAGCATCGATTTGGCTTGTCTCCCAGTGAATCTCAAATGATTATTAACATCCATTAGGACTTCTCTGTGTGGGAAGGAAGAAGGAAATGAAGGAAGCCAAACAAATGGAAAATGATGGCTTCAGCATGCAGTAAATCCTAGCCTGCATGCAAGTTTTGTTCAGATATGAAGTGGTTTCAGTGTGGTTTTGTTTAATTTACTTTCAAATTTGACAGAGGTCCTTTGCAAGATGGCCACTGGTTAGTTTGATATAGCTTTCCTGAGTCTCTACTAGAAGGTATTCTTTTAATCGGATGCAGTTTGTACCAACAAAGTGAATTCCTGCCCTTTTTAAAAACACGAGATGGGAATTAATGTTGCTATTCATGAACAGCCTTCCAGAACTAAGTTATGTTCTTTCATATTCAGTTAAACACACTGCGGTTTGGATCCAGACTTGCAGCTCTAGCTGTAGTGGGGACAGTATGATTTCAAGTTTGGTGGGACATGCACCTTTCTGTAGGATGTGAATTGTGCCTGGGGGAGACCAAACTGCATCTGTTCATTCTCACATCTTCCTTGTCCTGTAATACCAAGATTTGGTTCACATAATCCCAGTACAGTAAGAGTATGCTTACTCATGTGTGAGTTTTGTGGTGCTGGGGAATACCTCCAGTTCTACACTGCTTTGGATGCTGTTCAGGACAAGTATCTAGGAGGAATTAATTACATAGAGCCCTTAACAGGCTGCCAAGAGTTTAGAAAATAACCCTCCCAAGAGTAATTTCTGAAATGTGTTTCAAGATCTCACCAATATCTCTCAGCTTACTTCCTTTAGAAAGTAAAAATAAGCCAGTTGGAAGGCTTGTTAATAGTTGCCTAATCTTGGTGTGCAAACCAGTGATAGCCTGAGTAAGTGCTGTGTTCAGGGGTGACTTGCCAATCAAGAGAGACGCTCCCTGGAGTTGGGAGCTGTGGCAACCACGCTGGTTCGGCTTTAGGTGAAGGAATCTGCTCAAGAGAGTGTCATGGAATAATATCCTGAGGGCAGAGGGGCCCATGAAAGCTGGCTAAAAGTTAAGGATCACCTTCTCCAGGCCCAAGAGCGTTGCATCCCAACTAAGAGAAAGTCAGATAAAAACTCCAGCAGGCTGGTGTGGATGGGCAGGCAGCTCCTAGAAAAGCTCAAGCTGAAGAAGAACGCACACAGAGGGTGGGAGCTAGGGCAGGTATCCTGGGAGGATTACAGAGAGGTTGTCTGAGCAGCCAGGGATCAAGTTAGCAAAGCCAAATCCCTGCAAGAATTACATCTCACCAGGGATGTTGAGATCAGTAAGAAAAGCTTCTATAGGTATGTTGGGGAGAAAAGGACAACCAAGGAGAGTGTAGGCCCTCTCCTGAAGGAACAGGCAAGGTAGCAACACAGGATGTGGAGGAGGCTGAGGTCCTCAATGACTTCTTTGCTTCACTCTTCTCTGGCAAGTACTCTGGCCTCAACACAAAGACCACAGAAGGTGAAAGCAGGGACTGGGAGAATGAATTACCCCCCACTGTAGGAGTAGAGCAGGTTTGTGACCATCTAAAGAACCTGAAGGTGCATAAATCTATGAGACCTGAGGAATTGCTAAGCCACTGCCCATTATATTTGAGAGGTCATGGCAGTCTGGTGTGCTGCTGACTGGAAAAAAGGGAACATAGCCCCTGTTGTTAAAACATGGAAAAAGGAAGACCCAGGGAACTACAAGCTGGTCAGTCTCACCTCTGTGCTCAGCAAGATCATGCAGCAGATCCTCCTGGAAAGTCTGCTAAGGCACATGGAAAATAAAGAGGTGACTGCTGACAGCCAACATGGCTTCACTAAGGGCAAGTCATGCCTTACCAATCTGGTGACCTTCTACAACAAGGCTACAGAGATGGTGGATGGTGGCAGAGCAACTGACCTCATCTACCTGGAATTGTGCAAGGCCTTTGGCTGTCCCACATGACATCCTGGTCTCCAAACTGACAGGGCATGGATCCGACAGGTGGGCCACTTGGTGGATTAGAAATTGGCTGGATGGCCACACCCAGAGAGTTCTGCTCAATGGCTCAATGTCCAAACGGAGGCAGGTGATGAGTGGTGTCCCTCAGGGGTCA
>NW_009954225.1:141010-143276 GCF_000747805.2 Chaetura pelagica | reverse complement strand
TGGACACAGGCGGGGGGAGAATGGCTGGAGAGCAGCCCTGAGGAGAAGGACTTAGGGATGGTAGTGGATGAGAAGCTTGACATGAGCCACCAGTGTGAGCTGGAGCCCAGAGAGCCAGTTGTGTCCTGGGCTGATGAAAAGAAGAGTGGCCAGCAGGACCAGGGAGGGGATTCTGCCCCTCTGCTCTGGTCAGACCCCACCTGGAATACTGTGCACAGTTCTGGAGCCCTCAGCACAAGAAAGATACAGACCTGTTGAAGAGGGTCCAGAGAAGGGCCACAAGATGATCAAAAGGCTGGAGCACCTCTGCCATGAAGACAGGCTGAGAGAGTTGGGGCTGTTCAGCCTGGGGAAGAGAAGGCTCCAGGGAGACCTTATAGCACCTTCCAGTACTTGAAGGGGCTACAGGAAAGCTGGGGGGCTTTACATCAGAGAAGACGGTGATAGGACAAGAGGTAGTGGTTTTAAACTGAGAGATGTGAGATTTAGGTTAGATATTAGGAAGAAATTATTTGCTGTAAGGGTGGTGAGGAACTGGGATGGGTTGCCCAGGGTGGTTGTTGATGCCCCATCCCTTGAGGTTTTTAAGTCCAGGTTGGTCAGGGTTTTGTGCAACCTGCTCTAGTGGTAGGGATCCCTGCTCATGGCAGGGGGTTTGGAACCTGATGATCTTTAAGGTCCTTTCCAAACTTTATGATTCTATGGAGTGTTTATGTTCCCAGAGGAATGCCAAGGAAGAGGGTGGGCAGGCAGCAGCAGCCCACCATGTTTCCAGAGGCTGTCAGAGAGTTCAGGGCCCCTGCCCTCGGGCTGTGCTTTTGTCCCCTGGAAGCCACTGCCCTTCCCCAGCCTGCTCCAAAGATCCACTCCTACCTGAAGTAAACAGGATGTGTGGGAGAAGGGGACACAAGGCAGGAAATGACAGCATTAATGTGGCACACAGATGAGAAAGAATATGTGAGCAGGGCGAAACCAGGCTTAATTTATGTAGGGAGCTGGGAAGCATGTCAGGCCCTAGGGCTCCATGGTGGGCAGGCAAGCTGTTATGTAGGGAAAAAGTATTGCTCCTATTTCAGTCTGCCCCTTTTAAGCTTCTGTATTAACCTTTTCATGGGCAAAACCTCCTGGAGATGAATGTGGTGAGTCAGTTCCCTATGAGCAGGCCTATGGGACCTGAAGTGTGAGGATCTGTGGACCTGGAGTGGGCTGGCAGCGTGTGGACTGGCATGCTTGGAGTGGGAGCAGCTTCAGAGAGCCCTCTGAGGGTGGCTGTGTGTCTGTGGCTTCCTCAAGGGGCAGGATGAGAACTCACCAGGAACTCTCTTTTCCTCCCTCTCTCTCAGGTGGTCTTTGCTTTGAATCAGACTCTCTTGCAGCAGGAGAGCCTCCGAGCAGGCAGTTTCCAGATCCCTTATACGACAGAAGACCTTATCAAGCATTACAACTGTGGGGACCTCAGCTCCATCATCTTCAGTCACGACACTTCTCAAGTGAGTCTTGCCACCTCAGCCCTTGTGCTACACATGTCCCCGTAGCACTGACCTCTGTCTCACTCATGCTCGTGGCCCCTCAGGCAGGCCCTTTGCTGCTGAGGTCCAAGGACTCATTGCTGGGTGTATAGCATATCCGCTTTCCTGCACCTCCTGTCCCAGGAGTCTGCACCACCTCATCTCTGTCTTGCTGCAGGCTAGCAGCAAAGACACACCTGTGTTGGGCAAGTGCTATGTTCGCTTTAGTGTAAAAACTCTCAGTTAATACTTTATTTTCTTAAAGATCCTGTGGAATTATGCTAGCTTAGGTATGAGCAAACTTAGCACCAGCAGAGACCAGCAGCAGCTTCTTTTGAGTAAATAGTAACAGAGAAATGCACTCATGACTTGGACATTTGTGTAGGGCTAGGCAAGTTGCAAGCTTTTTACTGTGACCTTTTAGTATGATCCTGAGGAATGGAGTGAAACAAAGAAAAGATAGATTTAGACTGAATGTTAAGGAAAATAAAACCTTCTGAGGCCTCACAGACTTGGTTTATGGAGATGGTTTCCTAAGCAGCACAGTGGAATGCAATGCTCTGATCTTTGAACCATGAGAAAATGCCCATCAGGGACCAATTTGGCCTGTTTGGGCTGTTAGATTAGCTAACCTCAGATTAAGACATCAGGGCTCTCTACTCCTGTCCATGAGAACAATTCATGCACATCAATGAAAATGAAGGGTCTAGCCTTATATTTATGAGCAAGTGGGTGTTGGTACCTGGGCTTTCCCTGCT
>NW_009954225.1:137488-139658 GCF_000747805.2 Chaetura pelagica | reverse complement strand
CTGCTGAACAAGCATTTTCCTATGGCCTTTTGATATGTATGGTGGAGTGCTGCAGAGCTGGAAATACTCTCATACCTAACCCTTGCTTCTCCAGCACTGAGCTTTCCACCTATGTTGTTACCTTCCTATCTGCACACTCTTCAGCTTGCAAGTGCAGGCAACCTGGTTGTTAACTTGGCTCTTACACAGTGCATTTCATTAATAAATTTCAAAGGGCCTCTCAGAGGAGGCTAGCACTGTGAGAGTGTACAGATGCTGTACCACTATTCTGCTGTGGTGTTACAGACTGCAGACAGCTGGCATTGCCTTAAGGTCGCTAGAGACAACATCTCTTGCTGAGACATGCATGTCTCTGAGGGAGCAAGTGCCCTTCAGGTATTTGAGGGGCTGCACCCCAGGGCATTCTCCCTCACAGTGGAGCTAAGTAGTAATAGCCTGCAATACTACCAGCTTAAGTTTTTTAAGCAGAACTTCTCTATAAATTGTATTTGACCCCATTCTTTCCTAACAGATGACACACTACAGGCTAAGAACCCTTTGGAAACAGTTGGTAATAGTCTCTGAATGGCCCCAGAGCTGCAGCCTACGAGGGAAAGCACCTGGCTTAGTGGCTCTCCTTACCAGAAACCGCTGCTTGTGAGCCCATTCCTTAGCAGTTACTGTGGCTGCCATGCCCAAAGCTACTTTTCAAGAAGCCAGGATGGCTGCAAGTGTAGACCCACATTTCTCTCAACTAGCAAGAGCTCAGAGTAGTGTGCAGCCATAGCTGTCCTGGGGGCCCCATGGGAGAAAGCCAGTATTTTAAAAGATACCTTGAGGACAGCGGAACTGGAGGTGGTAATGCTTTCTTTCCTGACAAAATCTGTCCCTCCTTCTTTTGGAAAGTTTGGGGATGTTTTTGTTAACTACTTCATATTGTGAAGTTGTTCTTTGAAAGCCTGAGGCATCTGACACTCAAATTCTTTTAGAAGAGTGTAATTATCATTATAGTTATGCCATACCTATGGCAATTTGAGGGAGACATATGTCACTAAAGATAGCCAGGGGGAAATACTAACTTTCTTCAGCTGACCAGTCAAGATTTGAGATCTACAGTGTGGCAAACTGAGAGTATTTCTTGAATTTGCATCATAAAAAAATTCAACTGTCTGGCTTAAGAAATTATATGTTGAGAGAAATGAAGCCCTATGCATTACTAGAAGTTTGCTGAGTAATTTTTTAGCTTTTTTTTGGTTTTGTCTTACTGGATGTACCTTGAGGGACAAGGTGATTACCACATTTGGTGGTGGAGCAAAATTCCCTTGCACGATGGCTGCCGGTGAAATAAATGCTGCTTTCATGAAGATGTCTTCTTTTCTACCCTAGGTCCCGAATTTCATTAATGCTACACTTCCAGCCCATGAACGTGTTACTGCCCAAGAGATAGACAGATACTTCCGCCAGGAGCTCATCTACAAGCGAAATGAGCGGATGGGCAGGAGGGTGAAGGACCTGCTCGAAGAGTACCCAGACAAGAGTTTCTTCTTTGCATTTGGAGCTGGTATGTGATTGAGGTGCACTTCAACCAGAATACATTCTTCCCACATAACTTAGAAGCTTTTCACAAACACCTGACTCAATTTAAAGAAGGTCTGTACTTTTACCAGGGTGGACACAGAACACAGCATTGTCCTCATAGTTGTACCCTGGTAGGAAAACTTTATATCTGTAGGGGAATGGGTTTGTTCAATCTGCAGAGAGCTTACAGTATATGCATTGACTGCAGTTTTTATTAGTTACACACTTACTTCTTATATGCATAGCCAAAGATACTGAACCAGCTACACTGCATGCGCAAAAGGGGTAGCTGTTACATGTTTATGCTTTGGCCAGGCAAAATGAACAGGAGTAGCAGAGAGCTGAAATGAAAGGTAGCGAGTCACGTCAGTGCATGAATAAACCTTTCAAGATCGCATCCAAAATAATAACATGCCGAATTTTGTGAATCTTAAGTGGCTTGCTAAGTGCAAGGGGGGAGGTAAGGCACAATTTCACCTTTCTCTTCCTTCTCATTACCTCTTTCACTGCACTTCTACAGCTACAAGGAGATTTTTTTCTGTTGCTGTTTTGCAGCAGAACATTGAGCCCAGATGGAAAAAAACCTCTTCCGTTTTCTGCTTCTTAGCAGCCA
>NW_009954225.1:130964-137338 GCF_000747805.2 Chaetura pelagica | reverse complement strand
TGGGCTTATGCAGCAGCACATTGAATTCAGTGAGGTTAACACCCACACTTCTGACTTGGGCTGGGTGGAGAGTGTAAAGAAGATTGGTTTGTCATGACTCCTGTTCTTTTTTCTAGCTCCAGGGAAGGCAAGAAGTGAGGATCACTTTTTGAAAAGGCAGGTGCTAATTATCAGACAAATATCACATCCACTCCACCATGAACCATATGGGCCTTGGAAGAGAGGGAAAACTGGTATCAGAATCCATGTGATATTTTCCTGTCTCAGTGGCTACTGAGTTAATGAGGATGGAAGATCTAGACAAGGCAAAGAAAATATTTACTTGAACACTCTAAAAAGCACTGGTATTTGCAGTCTGCGGGAATATCCTCACTTGCAGCCTGGACTTGAGGTTACAAATTTACCATAACAAGGATCCTGTTTGTGAGGGCAGGGAGGTAGTGAAAGGTGACTGGTAATGTCTGTTCAGGTGTGCATGAAGGCTGTAAGATGCTGTCTTCCTGGAGTATCACCTCTCTGTGTAACTCCCTGTCACGAAGGACAGTGAAGCAGGCATGGGTTATGTAAATTTTTGGTCACATGTGTCTGTAGGCTAAGACCAGGGGTTTGCTGTACTCCACAGCTGATGCTGATGGACTGATGTTCCTGACCAGTGTGTGTGTGTGTGTGTGTGTGTGTGTCAGCCTGGAGTGTAGTTGCAAGTAGCTAGCCTTCTCTCAAGAGCTAGTCATAGATAGTGGGGCTCCAGTAACTGGATCATAACTAAGCAGTGAGCAGCCCATACAGACAGATGGATGTAGATATAAATGTCACTCTCAATCTGCCCTTGATCTCCAAAGACCAGATGTGCTCTCCTTATGCTTTTCAACCATACTTTTATCATCATTTATACCAAAAAAAGGTCATGTGGGTGACTGCAACTCTACACAATGCTACAGGCTTGGGGAAGAGTGTCTGGAAAACTGCCTGGCAGAAAAGGACCTGGGGATTTTAGTTGGCAATTGGCTCAGTGTAAGCCAGCAGTGTGCCCAGGTGGCCAAGAAGGCCAACAGCATCCTGACTTGCATCAGGAATAGTGTGGCCAGCAGGACTAGAGAAGTGGTTGTCCCCCTGTACTCAGTGCTAGTGAGGCTGCATCTCAAGTACTGTGTTCAGTTCTGGGCCCCTCACTACTTGACAGACATCAAGGTGCTGAAGCAAGTCCAGAGAATGGCAACAAAGCTGGTGAAGGGTCTAGGAAGCAGTTCTTATGGGAAGCATCTGAGGAAACTGGGGTTGCTTAGTGCAAAGAAAAGGAGGTTGAGGGGAGACCTTATTACTTTCTACAGCTACCTGAAAGGTTGTACTAAGGTGAGTGCTGGTCTCTTCTCCCAAGTAACAAGGAGTAGTAGTCCAGGTTGTATGGGGCTTTGAGCATGGCAAGAGGATTGAAACTAGAAGATCCTAGAAGTTCCTTCCAACCCAAACCATTCTGTGATTCCATAAACAAGAGGAAATGGCCTCAAGTTATAGCAATGGAGGTTTAGATGGGATATTAGGAAAAATTTCTGTACTGAGAGGGTTGTCAGGTACTGGAAAAGGCTGCCCAAGGGAAGTGGCCAAGTCACCATCCCTGGAGGTATTTAAAAGACATGCAGATGTGGTGCTTAAGGACATGGTTTAGTGGTGGATTTGGCAGCATGCTAAGTTAACAGTTGGACTTGATCTTAAAGGTCTTTTTCCAACCAAAACCAATTCTATGATTACAAGTACCCCCTCTTGTTATTTCAACTATTCTTTGTATTTTTATTTTAAATGGGGGAAAATCAGAAAAGATTTATTATTTTATATTCAAAGTAGATTGATTTGCTTTAGTGATGTGTAATACATTGTGCAAAAAAAAAGCTCAAAATTCTTCCCCATGTCTATAGATGTTGATTTCTTACATAGAGTGACCTGGTAATTTAGACTTGCTAGATTTGATCATTAGACCCAGCATATTTTGTTTCTACTACATTTTAACAAACCTGACAAACACCCCATATATTCTGTTGAAAATGTTTCACAGTCAGAGGTCATTTTTGGAACTATTTTTGTTCAGAAGTAATTTAAGCTTGCACAAAAGTGGAGGGGAAAAAAAATAGAAGATTTTCCCAAAACTATAAAAAAAGCTTTGTTTCTTGCCAAAGTGCAAATGGGGAAAGTTTCAAGATAAAATAAGTCTGTTTCAGGCAATTGAAGGAAGGTGTGGGGAGAGAGAGATGGTAATGCCAGTAGCATTCCTCTGAGTTAAGATTTTATCTTTATTCTGGACAGGCCTTTTTGGACAGGCACTGGAGTTACAAGCCAGACCTACTTTCTGCTGCCAGTGGAAGAACTTGTGAAGCAAAGCCAGCTATTATCTTTCCTAAGCAGTCTTCCTTCTATTTGCATTTTTAATTTCTCTGAACTGTAAGTGGAATGTTCAGGATCTCAATATAAATGATGACACACGATTCCATAGACAACCAGCTAGACAACTCTGTAGGTTTCTGGTTTGTCAAAGAGGTACACATTGACGTAGAGAGGGCTGCATTGTCCTACTATGCTGTGGAGAGTTTTACCACTTGTATGGGCATTACAAGGGTGCTGCCTACTGGCTAAAGCTCAATAGAATCACAGAGTAGTTGAAGCTGGTGGGCACTTCTGGGGATGGTTTAGTCCATCCTCCTACTCAGAGCAGGATCATGTAGAGCAGTTTGCTTAGGATTGAGTCTGGTCAGGTTCTGAGTATCTGCAAGGATGGAGACTCCAGAACCTCTCTGGGAAATCTATTCTAGTGTTTAACCACTCTCACAGTAAAGAAGCTCTTTCTTATGTTTAAGTGGGATTTCCTGTATGTCAATTTGTGTTCATTACCACTCGTCCTTCCATGGGCCACGAATGAGAAAAGTTCTGCTCCATCTATTTTATAACCTCCTATCAGATAGTCATGCTTTGCTTTTGCCTCTCAAGCCTTTTATTCTCCAGGCTGAAGAGCCCCAGCTCTCTCAGCCTTTTCTTGTAGAACAGATGCTCTGATTATTCTTAATCTTTTTGGCCCTTTGCTGGGCTCTCTACAGTATGCCCATATCTCTTTTGAACTGGGGATCCCATAGCTAGACACTGGGCCCAGGGCTGAGGAGCAGGGAAGGATCACCTCCATCCATCTGCTGGCAACACACCTCCTGACACAGCCCAGGAGGCTGTTTGCCTTCTTTGCCACAAGGGCACGTTGCTGGTTGAAGGTCAGCTTGATGTCCACCAGGATTCCACATCCATCTCTGCCAAGCTGCTGTTCAGTCAGTTCGTGCCCAGCCTATTGTGGTGTCTAGAGCTATTCCTGCCCAGGTGCAGGACTTGCTGAACTTCATGAGCCAGGATTACCTCATCACAAATTCATACTGACCAGTTCCAATCATCTGCTTATCCCTAACACAGGTTTGCAGGATAATTTGCTCCATCAGTTTTACCAGGAACAGTGGTGTGGCTGACCAGTTTGTAGTTCCCCAGATCCTTCTTGCCCTTCTTGAAGACAGGAGTCCTTCTTCCAGTCCTCAGGGACCTTCCCCAGTTGCCACAACCTTTTAAAGATAATCAAGAATGGCCTCACAGTGACAATGGCAAGATACCACAGTTCCTGTGGGTGTATCCTATCCAAACTTGTTATGTGTCTAGTCTGTGTGAATGTTCCTTAACCTGATCCTTTTGCACCCAGAGAGAACCTTCTTTCGCTGGAGTTTCCTTCTAGTCGTAGGAACCTGAGATTCCCAAAGGTTGGTTTTATCATTAAAAAGGTGACAGTAGCACTGAGTATATTGGTCTTCTCCATGTTCTCCTGCTTCCTTCAGCACTGAGCTGACATGTATCTAGTCTACATTTTACTGCCGAGGTATCAGTAGAAGCGTTCCTTGTTTCCCTTGATGTTTCCGACCAGATTCAACTCTAGATGGGCTTTCCTTCTGCATGGTCACTTTTATTGCATGCTGAGCTTGGCTTCTTTGCTTTAGCTTACTTTTGGTTTCTATTGAAGCTAAAGAATAAGAATGGGGGGGTGGGGGGAGAAGAGGTTTTTGGTTGTTTGGGTTTTGGTGTTGTTTTGTTTGGTTTGGTTTGGTTTTGTGTTGTGTTGTGTTTTGTTAGTTTTTTTTCATGCAGCAGGAGGCATACTCAGTGGCATGAGATCCTGAATTTACGATGAAAGGCAAGGATTCAGGTGAAGCCAGAGTTTCTAGGAGCCAAGTATAAATTCCCTCCAATTTCCCCTAGCTCTTTGAACAGCTGAGCTACTTGAGAAGTGCCAGCTCATGGATAAGAACAGAGGGATCTAAGATGCCTTCTGTCCCTGTGGGTGAAATGACTGGCTGATGTAACAACTTCAGAAGTTGGTCCTCTTCATCTTGTAAACACTGGCAAATTCCTTTTTCTCTTACAGGTCTTTTATCTTTGTTCTTCCTGAAAAAAAAAGACCTTGAAGATCATCAAGCCCAACCATAACCTAATCTACCTAATCTTTCAGTGCTTAAATCATGTCCCTAAGCACCAAATCTATATTTCTTTTTGAACACTTCCAAGCATGGTGACTCCACCACCTCCCTGGACAGCCTGTTCCAGTGTCCAACCACTCTTTTGGCAAAGAAATCCTTTCTAATATCCAGTCTAAACCTGCCTTGGTGCAACTTCAGGCCGTTTCCTCTCCTCCTGTCATTATTCACTTGGGAGGAGAGGCCAACTCCCACCTCCCTACAACCTCCTTTCAGGTAGTTGTAGAGAGCAATGAGGTCTCCCCTCAGCCTTCTCTTCTTCAAACTAAACATCCCCAGTTCCCTCAGCCTCTCCTCATAGGGCTTCTTCTCCCAGACCTTTCACCAGCTTGGTAGCTCTTCTCTGGTCACACTCCAACAACTGAACATCTTTCTGGTAGTGAGGGGCCCAGAACTACACACAGTACTCGAGGTGTGGCCTCACCAGTGCTGAGTACAGAGGCATGATCACCTCTCTGCTCCTGCTGGCCACACTATGCCTGATGCAGGCCAGGGTGCTGTTGGCCTTCTTGGCCACCTGGGCACACTGCTGGCTCATGTTAAGTTGGCTGCCAACCAGCACCCCCAGGTCCTTCTCCACCATGGAGCTTTCCAGCCACTCATCCCCAGGGCTGTAGCTTTGGTTGTTGTGACCAAAGTGCAGGACTCTGCACTTGGCCTTGTTAAACCTCATAAAACTGGCCTCTGCCCATCAATCCAGTCTGTCCAGGTCTCTCTGCAGAGCCTTCCTTCCCTCAAGCAAATCAACACTTCCTCCCAGCTTAGTGTCATCTGCAGACTTACTTAGGAGACACTCAATGTTGTTAAGCCACCATTAACTCTAAGAAAAGAAGGATGATGGTGAAAACTTCTTCAGCTACCATTTCTCCTAAGTACTAAAGGAAATAATGCATGTGTTTATTTAGCATTTCTCAGGCTGTAAGGATTCAAACCTCCAGGGACTGACTGGATTTTTCCCAGTCTTTACCCTCCCCTTTACCCCAAGACCTCCCAGAAGGAAGAATTGCTATGATCAGACTGTTACCCAAATCAGACAGACATCCAAGTTAGCAATTTTCAGCTAAGAGCTCCAGATCTTAGTTGTCTTCCTCCCAGCAGCTGAGTTAACTGGTAATAGCTAAACTAAAATTAACTCTCAGATGGTTGACGTTTAATCCAGCAACACACAGAAGGATTTGCACATCATTGTGGAAGCATAATTGACCCTGTCTGAGCTGGAGATGAGTGTGTAACCTGTTGTCTTAACCTCCTTAGCAAAAGAGATTGCTTACCACCACCTATGGTTAGCCCAGAATCTGCCACAGTCCACCAAATGCTTCCTCTAACTTCTCTGGGTTTTGAGGCAGCCCTTGCAATGTGGCGGGTTGGTTAGCTGTGTGTTAGCCTCGGATGCCAAGTGCATCACATCCTCATGTATTTTTTATGCCTTTTTGCTAGCCCCTTACTTCATATATATATTTTTAAAAAAATAAAAATAAAAAAAATAATAATTTAAAAAAAAGGAAAAACAGATTTCCAGGGGAAAGTAGAATGGTGTTGAGTCTCTTTCCTGAATGATGTGTTGGGTGGCTTTGTTTCCCTGTAAAGTAGTTTGCTGTTACTTCTTGAAATATGCTGTTCTGTCTGGCATTTTTGGATGGGAAATTATGCAAGAGGAACAAGATTTATAGTGGATGTCTGGATAAAAAAAGATTGGAGGAAGAGCCTGTCAACAGTGTTTGTGAAAATAATTGACAGTGCTAAGTCCAGGATGTCTCTGTCCATCTTGTGTAGGTGTTTATACCTGTAAAACAAAATCAAACAAAAACATGCCATGGGAATATGAAAGCTGCC
>NW_009954225.1:114998-130797 GCF_000747805.2 Chaetura pelagica | reverse complement strand
AGGTAAAAGTGGGGGGGGGGGGGTGTGTGAACAGGAAAATAATATAATGATCAAACCGATTAAATTAATCTGTGGGGCCGCCTCAGTTCTTCCTAGGCTTGCTTCTGTCTCTGGAATGTAGCATCATTTTAGCCTCTTTGGGTGGGAAGAAAAGCTGAGTCCCTGAAGGTGTGGCTGTACCTCTGTAATCTGAGAATGCTAGATGCAACCCAGCAGCTTTGAGAACTGTTTTCCTTAATAGCCTCTTTGAGCCTGCAGAATGCTAATGACAGGGTTTATTATAACAACAAACGCTGAAGGGGACAGATAATGTTATGTGGAGGCAGAAGCCACATCCAAAGCCCCAGGGTTCACATGAAGGGCATTCCTCCTGACAACTCTGACACATGAAATGCGCAAAGCTTTGCATTTCTGCATTAGAGGCAGAAACATCTGTTCCAACATAATAGTGCAACTGTCAGAACCAGCCAGGTCAAACAACCATGTGCTTCTACTGCTCAGGTGCTGACAGTCTAGTGACTGTCAGCTTCTTATATGTGCTCGGGTTTACCCATTGCTACTTCTACTGGGTAGCTACAGTAGGAAAACTTTCATCTTGTATGTTGCAAGCTAGTGAGATTTCAGGTTCTTAATACCTTTTTCTGGAAAGGAAGCAGTGATGTGGAATGGGAGCAGGTCCAGTGGCAGAGGGGGCTGTGAGCACTGTGGCTCAGACATACCACTGGTATTTCCTTGCCTTACTGTTAGCGTAATGCTGGCTGCTAGAATAGTCACCTACCTGGGGGTCTCCTTGCCTAGTGAGCCTAGAGCTTCAACAGTGGAAAACCCCTGGTAAGTGCCAGTGCATATGGAGCCCCAGTGGCTGAGGCTGCCTGAACAGAAGCTGTGTCTTTTAACTAGTTTTTTAGAAAATAAGCGCATGACGTATTCCTTATGATAACTTTGCTATAGATTTGGCCTCATAATCAGAGGAAAGCTTTTTTCTAACTTCAGTTTGTGTAGTTACCAGGAGATTTGACTTTGCCCAAAGTACAAAATAGGAATCCCCAGAATGAAAGAATACTCAGGTCATACATTTAAGACCTGAGGCCATACCTAGTTTTTGACAGAATCTGTTAGGTTGGCATCTTGCTGTCTTTCAGAGAAAAAATGCCTTCATTTTAGCTCTAGGCAATTTTTCCCACATTGTGCAAGGCCTTCATCATCAAGTAGTTTGAGAAGCTTTTCATGTTTACATGGTTCTGTCACAAACAAATGTCAAGTCAATCTTAGTAACTCCATGTAGGTAAGTTCTTTAAGTTTCTTCACATTTATTGAAAATATTTTCTTGAACCCAAAGGATACCACTGTTCCACAGTCCTGGCTACCAGATTTTCCCTTTTGGTTTGAGAGTGCTGAAGTATGATCTAGTAAGATCTTACATGCCGAAAGAGATTAGAAGGAAATTGTGGTTATTGAAGGCAAACGCTTGTCCTGGCCTCAACAGAGTAAAACCTCCAGTTTCACTAATTTCTGCTCCTTTCAGGGAATAACAGACCACGGAGTGGAATGAAGAAAACTCCACTGTAAAGGTTCTTTCCTGTGGGAGCACTGTGTGTGAGGTTACCAAAAAAGTACTTTCTGTGTCTCTGTTCTACATCATTGTGTCCTAAGATCTGTGTCTTCCTGGAACTCATTTTAGCTTTGTCAGGTACCTGATGTCAGTAAGGATCACTTTTTCCATGTCATGGGCTGTTGAATGCTAAAATAATCTGGATCTGTAAGAGGAGTAGGATATCTGTTCAGGAGTTTGGCTTTCCATCCAGTGAAATTATTTAAGATGGTACTCTGCATTCTCTGGGTCACTGGCTGGATGTGCCATATGCTGAACTTTCAGCTTTTCTCTTGGGCCATGCATATCTCTGCTTTCAAGGCCCTCAGGAATTATTCTTTGCTTGTGTTTGCATCCGCTGAGGGATTACTGACAGTTTTGAACCCTTTTCCATTAATTTATTGGCTCACCGACTGCTACTGGAGGATGATTTGATTACTAAAAGGATAGAAGAAACCTGAATGATAGAAGATGATGATTGCCATGGGCATTCCCAGGAATTTTCTAAAATTATTGTCAGACCTGTACCTCTAAAACATTCTTGAATATATTTCAGTGACCATAGAATCTCTGGTACCAAAAGCCCATCTGAGCACTCTCAGCCCAGTCAGAGGTAAACATCCTGATTTATGATGTCCCAAGGGGCTAGAATTGTTTGTGCCATTTTGTGGTTGTACTGTTATGATCTTGTGCTGTAGCTGTTCCCACCACTTTTTGGAGATCAGCAGTCCAGATCAATTTTACTAAGAAGCATTTGTGTTTCTTTATATGTATGTACAGTGATTCATTGCCTTGGGATATCTGTA
The DNA here is from genome assembly GCF_000747805.2 of Chaetura pelagica. Lineage (NCBI taxonomy): Eukaryota > Metazoa > Chordata > Aves > Apodiformes > Apodidae > Chaetura > Chaetura pelagica. Next base: position 128,400 of record NW_009954225.1, on the reverse strand, counting down.
GATGGTGTGAGGTCCTGGCATGTTTCTGGGGTGGATGGGAAGTGCTGTCTTCCTATTAAGGAAAATACAGCAGACATAAAGAATTTTGTGGGCTTTGGGGTTTCGTTTTACATTACTTTAAGTGAGGCCAAGGAAATATGTATATCATCTTGGAATCAGATTTTGTGGAAATTTAGAGTGGAAAATAGATTTTTTCAGTCTTACAATCTTGCTTTGTATAAAAAATAAGAATTCAGGAACAGATACAAAAATTCTATTCTGAAATATTTTCTTGTTCACTTTGCTAGATGCAGGAATTTTTCAGCCTCACGATGGCTCAAATTTGGGTTCAGGAACCAAAAACTGCTGAAACTCACAGTCCTAGCACACCTACCTAGATGAAAATACCTCTCCATGCACTGGCAGCAAGACCGACAAGAGGGAGATGTGGATTTCATGTCAATAGTGGTTATGCCTGTGTTCTGAAAGATTGGGTATTGCTACTGAGGAAGGTCAGGAGTGCTCAAGATGTGTCTCAGTGCATGGACTAGTCTGGAAGTGCACACCAGTCAAACAGCATTGTTGCTCCAGCATATTGCCTGTTGTCCCTGTGTCCCCTCTCCTGTCAGTACAGATTAAAGACTGGGGTCTTGTTTACTCTCCAGTAGAGTGCATGGCTGAGCTGGTGCACACAACAGCTTCTTAGTTTGTCTTTGAGCTTGAACACAGAAGAATAGAGCTTAATGGCTTCCCACTTGCTGCCAGAGTAAATTGACCTCTCAGGGGCATCTCTTCACCTAGTGGTATGAGGATAATGCAGGCTGTGTACAGAAAGAAAAGAGCAGGCTTTCTGATGGGACAGGGCCTGGGGCTTTTCATCTGGGGGCATTTAAGTGTGTTAGGCTAAAATAGAAAACAGGTGAAAGAGGCCTACTCCCTGTCATGTGACTTTGGGCTAAGTCTTCCTTGCAGCATAGCTGGCTGATCTTAAACCTTGGAGAGTGAATCATGTTTGCTATAGTTGCTCTTGGTGATCAGGTCTCACATACCACCAAGCTCTTTCTGTGACAGTTCCTAGAAAAGAGGCAAGAGAGCTGACTCTAGGGAGGCTCCTGGTAGGGTTCTGTACCTCAAACCCTCACCCTTCTGCCGTTTTTATATTTTGCACCTAGCTCAGGTGGAGCCTGTAAGTCCTCCTTGCCCCAGACCAAGTCTTTCTCCTGGCCTAGCTTTTGGATAGCAGCACTGACATCTCCTAAGCCTTTTATGTACATCACCTGAGTGGCTTCTGATTGATCACATCTTGTGAACCATCTAATATCACATGCCTGTTTGTATTTCTGTGCATCTGTTTTACATATAGCTATTCATCTGCTCTGTTTTCTTTTGCACAGTATTAGCACACGTTTTTCACATGCAGAAGTAATTCATTGCACTGGGAATGAGTAAAAGCTCAATGAGTAACAATGAGTAAAGGCTCCCTGTGAAGGCCTGTACGCATGACTATAGTATGAAAGACATACTAATCACTCAATGAAATTAAAAAGATTAAGGCCCAGCTTCAGGAAATCATTGGAGCAGGTTGACTGATTGAAAAGGGATTCATCCATGTGTTACAGTAATTTCCTAAATACTAGTCTTAATCACTGCTCTGAGGAAGGGTAACTGAAGATTGACAGGGGGTAGTGATGGTGTGATGTGAGCAGCTGTTCATCAGCTCACTTCTGGAATGCCTGACACTGTAAGCTCTTAAACTGGCACGAGGAAAATTATTTTAACATTACAGATTGCCTTGTAGGTTGCTTATGTTTATGGCTTGTCCCTTTCTTCCTGAAGGATTAGAAAAATACTGGCACTGCTTTTTGCTGCTGAGGCTGGGACTCAGCTCGTACAACATTGCCCACATGATATGGGTACCTAGGCTGAACTTACTGTATACACTGCCCCTACCCTCATCAATAGAGAAACCCTTCTCTAGAGTCTGAGCTCTCACTTACAAGGGGCAGATGACCCTCCCTTTGGAAGCTCCCTTTTTTTTGCTGGCTGGAGGCAGGGAAGGACGAGTGATTTCCCTCTTGCCTTCCCTTTGCACATGCCTCTCCTCTGTGTTAAAGTTTTGAGATAGCAACTAGGTCTGGCACACTGTATATGTGGGCTTCCAGTGGCTAATTTTACTCAGCTACAAGGTTTAATTGCAGTCATTTATGCTCCTTTCTGCACCTGATCTTTCACTGACATGAGGAAATTCTCAGTTAACTGCACCTGAGGCTGAACCATTGGCAGCTGCAAACAGTGGTAGGTTAGATCCACATAATGGTCAAGCTTTACTTTTTCTGGAAGACCGAAGTTAGGCCACAGAGCTGGGATAAAATCCAGTGACGTAGGTGGGCAAGGAGGGTACCCAATGGGTGTGGTTAAAAAGTTTAATTTGAGCTAGGTCTGTTTGTGCTCTTAGTCTCCTGGGGAAACTATGTTGATAAAAATCTGCTCAAATGATAACATTCAACTTTCATGGCTTGAGCTGGTTGTTCATTATCTCTTTGCTGTTGTGGTGTGGGAAACTGGCATTTTGTGCTCCAAATAATTTAATTCATTTTTGAGTGAAAATCTTACATGTCTTGGGTTTTAGTTCCCTCTTAATCTCATAACTGATGGACTTCCCTTTTTATTTTCTTACTTTTCTGGCTACTAGAAAAATTCTTGTGGTTTGATTCCCATTTATTTATTAAGAATATTAGCAGAAAACAGTTTTTCTGAACTCCTCATTTTTAGAACTGCTTACATCTACAGAGGTAAGGAAGCACTCTGATAAGTCAAACAAATGTTTTCAAGGAAATTAGGCCTGTGAGGGACTGTGTAAGGCCTCTGTTGTCCACCTGCTTCTCAGCAGCTTTGTCTGGTGAGGTGTTACAGTGATGGTGCAGAGCATACAGTCCTTCAGGAATAAATCCTGCACCTTTGAGTTACCATTTATTCACTATGGTGCTGAACTATGGGCTGACTAGCAACCACTTCTGCCTGAAAATGGAGTTGAGACATAAATCACAGAATTAGGGAAGAGCTAGCACTGTTCTGAAACTTTTGTCAACACAACTAAGTTTCTATCTGCAGTGGCTTATAGTAAAGGAATGAAAGTGGTTGATCTAAGTCATTGGCTATCAAAGCCATTTTCCATTCTCAGAAATTGGGTGATTCTTAGTCATTTAAAAATTTTAGTGATGTTGACCAACATCTCAGATAGTGCCTTTATAATGCTAGACTGTGTTAGAAGGTTGCACACACTGTGGCCATATTTTTATCTGGTTTGCACCACCACCAGTTGTAGACTCAGTGCTGTTCCTGAACAAGTGTCTCCAACTTCATCTCCCACTTCCCTAAGAAATCCACAGTGGCCTGATAATGCAATAACCAGTGGGACTAGAGTAATTTCAATCACATCTGCATTTTAGAAAAGCAGAATGTGTTAACTGAAGTGACCCTGGGAAGATTCAGCAAACATTCATTAGAACCTGTGTTTCTGGTGCTGGTGAGGAGTGATAAAGCACCGTCTGCCCCAAGTGTGACACACCTCCTGGGATGAGGAAAGACTTTGTTGTTCTTCTGTCTCTCTTCCTGTGCTCCTTCAGTTCTGATGTAATTTTTCTCTTAACTGCAGGTCACTTCATGGGCAACAACACAGTGATTGATGTTTTGAGGAGAGAAGGGTACGAGGTAGAGCACACCCCAGCTGGACAAGCCATCAGCAAGTAATGCATGCTTTTATCTAGCTGAGCAGCCATCGGGGGGTGGGTTCACAAATAATCATGAAGAGGTAGTGGCAGCTGGAAATATACCAAGCAGTTAGCTGGGCTCCTTCTCTCCTCCCCACCAGTCTGCTTTTCTCTTCCATGAGCCAGTGTGGAAACAGGATTTTATTTGGTTACTTTTTTTGGTATCTTGTTTGGGATATTTATTTGGTTGGTTGTTCTTTATTTTGCTTTATTTTGATAAAAGCAAAAATATTTCCCCTCCCACAAGGTTTTAATTCTTAAACTAACAGCCTTAGAGCATGCATGCTTGGTTCATCAGATCTGGATGCTGTCTTATACCACATAGGCTTCGAGGCTTCTCTTTCCTCCCTTTTAAGTGTTTGACTGCCCTGCCTTTTATCACTCTCCTCTTACACTGCTATTTTTTATTCTTTCTGACTACTCTTGCTCAGTCTGGAATCTGACTGCCCAGAGTCCACCCAGCCTCTTTGCTAGCTCTTCCCATGACCAATTGCTCTCATGTTCCCTGCTCTCTTCTGCATTTTTAAGCCAAGGTACTTGCTGTGCTGGTTCATCTTGCAGCTTTGCTTTGGGACACACCCTTACAGCTTCTTTTTATCTCTCACTGAGTGCCTTTATCCATCTCCATGGTTTCAGTAACTACAGAATACCAAATAACCTCCTCCTCCACATTCTGCTGAGAATTGTGTGTGTTCCTGACTCACCTCTTCCTGGACTTTTTGCCACTAGCTTAGGCTCTGCAATCGTCCTCTCCCCCTTCTCCAGACTCACGTCAAACATGGGGTGTTCTGCCTGTCACACATCCTCACACTTCTTTATGGTCAGTGCTAAAAGGTTTGATCCCAGTTATGGTTCTGTTTCCCTTCTATCCTCTGTGCCAGGCGTGCTGTCCCTCACTGCTTACATCTCTGTTCCTTCTCCCCCCATTTCTCACATGGGGCTCTTGGGCAGGGCAATCACTTTTGTGCCACAGATTTTTACACACTTTTGCTTTCTTTTTCAGACCATGAGATTCAAACTCTGGCAGATCATGGTCTTGCTATGATTCTTGACATATATCACTAACTCTACTTACACTGAAACAAACTGAGCCAAGATTCATCCCCACGAGTACCTTAATGCAACCCCTAACCCTGTTGCCACCAATTAGGGAGTTAGTCTGGCATGCAAAAGCCCACTGTGCTTAAGCACAAAGTGCTAGCCAATTCAGTGTATCAGTGGTTACAGGGATAATAAAAAACCTGCCTGCAGTGATATTTTTCTGGTTTGCTTTTTTTGTTGTTGTTTTGGTTTGGGGTTTTTTTTTCCTCCCATAATATTCTTAGCTTAGGTATCCCTAAAAACAGACATAGCAGCTTCTTAAGCTTAAAAAAACAGCCAAATACATACTCAAGAATAAACAAAGTCCTGCACTGCAAGGGGGTAGCTGTAAGGAAATCAAGAGCAGACAACTGTGAAAAGGAGGGATAGATCCTCACCTATCAGGACTGTAGGCATCAATGATACCCAGGGTAGCTGGGCACCCAGTTCTGTGACTACATCATGGGAGTTCATTGTCCAGCCAGAGATTCTTTGGCATTTGAAAGCCCTCAGTTTGGCATCGGTAGCATTAGATGCTCTCTTCAGGACTGGTGGACAGAATATCTTCCCTGTCGTCTGGATTTTTAAGCTGAGTGAAGAAGCTACAAAAATGGCACTTCAGTTTTTAATTTGATAAAAGGTCTTAACATCTCTGGATTATTTGGAAACAGATTTAAGAATATGAAACCAAGTTTCAGGAAAAATGTGAGTTCTGAACAGGAAGAGTTTTTTTTTCAGAGTCCTGGAGGAAAGGTGATGGAGGGTTTCAGTTGGTTGCTATCCTAGGCTTTTTCTAGGGAGCACATATTGTGGCAGTCTGTGGCAAAGCCAATGAACATGTGAAACCATATCCAGCTACTGTCCTAGATAGCAGCGCTGCATACAGTCCAGTCAGGACTCACGGACTATTTCACAGGACAATATTGAGAGAGGGAAAAACTGGCAAGTGGCTGCTTTGAGACAGGATTCAAGTGGGTGTTCTACTGTTGGATACTCTAGAGAATATTAGCTGAGTGGTCTGAAAACCTAACCATCCTAAGAGGATGGTGAAGTCTGCAGTTGTCTGCCCTCCCTGCAACGTGACATTGTGCCGTAGCAGCATAGTCTGCTGCTTCCTGTGCTCTGGCTAAACCAAAGTCCCTTCTGAGATATCCTGTAGGTATCTGTGTGTAGGAAGACAGAAAGGTGCAGAATCATTATGCTTGTTTTCCTGTAACAGGCAAGCTGCTGGGATCAGTCACACAACTTCACCTGCAGAACGGGCTGCCTCAGCTGTGCTGCCCATCTACAGGGGGAAGTGTCGCAGGGGGAAAGTCAGAGATAGCTCAGTAAAGAGGCAGTAAAGATACAATCTTTTTGATAGGCTGATAAATTAGTTAATATATGACATTTGCTGATTCTTTAATACTGACATGTTCACTCATAGCTATTATACATTGAGATAAGCAACACGATTTGAAATATAATCAAAGGGTTAACATTAAACACAAAGGGTGCAATAAAACTACAAGGATTGACAAGACTATATTTGATGTAATATCTAATTCAAGGCTCCAGTTGCAATCGGTAAACACCCAAGTAGAGGGTCTCAACAGTGATGTTCTCCATAGTTCCTCACTCTTTCTAGGACGTGGTGATTCTTACCTGCATCGCGATGCATGGCAATTAGGGTTCGTTAGCCATTGTTGAAGCTCATTTCAGCCATTGACACAGGTGATCATGTTGCAAGGGTTTTCTTATCAATGTCTGATTCATACCAGTAGGGGTGTGTAATGAATCTTGCTATAACATGTAGTTAGATTGTAGCAATCTGTGTGTTGTGACAACAGCTGAATAGTTAAAAGTTGCATCCCATAATTTTAGTAAAATTACGGTATTTGAGTGATTGTGTGTACCAACATCAGTGTTGTCTGTAATACAGATTCACAAAGGGTTCTCAAGCAAAAAAACCCACAAATTTCCAACCTATAGAAGTATAGTTTCAGGAGTTCTATCAGGATGTACTTCAAAATGACAAACGTTTTGTTCAGTGTCAAGATAAACATCCTGGGCCTTAATGGCAGTACTTGCACAAATGAATCAGTGTTGTTTCTGTACAAAACAGGCATCAACATTAGCAGTTTCCCATTTCTTCCTGGTTTGCTTGGCCCATACTCTGTCATCTGACTGATAAAGTACAGTTCTATGGTGACTTAATCCCAGTGCAATGATTTGGTATATGGTATATTACAAAGCACTGCATATGGTTAAAAAAGCTGTGGGTTTACTTCTGGTGGGGTCTTAGGTGAATTTTACTAGATACTATCAAGATTGGACATCTTCTTCTAATTGAGTTGCATTTTCCCAAATTACCTTTCAAACCTCTGTGGGTAAGGTGCCCTCATCACCTTCCCTTATAATTGCTAGGGTAGTGTATTGCACCTGTAACTGAGCTTGGATACAGCTAAGAGCTACAGAAACGTTATTCTGGGTGACACCAAGTGCATTTACTGTTAGTTGGTGGTACTTTTCATTAATTCTTTCCCATTTAGGTAATGGAATATAATCTAAAAGCCATTGACTAATTCCTCGTGTCAACAAAGAAGGTCTTAATTGGATGTTCTAGTTTATATAAATTGTTGCTGAGCTTCATCTGTTTGCCAAAACTTCAGCATCTAAGCTGTTTGATAGTCCTAATCCTGCTCCCAGACTGCCAGTCACATCTCGCCTTGCTTGTTTTGAAGAGTTGAGGGTTCACCTATGCAACCATGCTAACCACCCCATATAGGATGTATTTAGAAACGGTGGACTGGTAGCTTTAGTTGCAGATACATTAACCTTCATTGATAGTTCCACTTGCTTAAGGGACCATGATAGATTAAGTAGCACTTGTAGCTGGCCTGTATATTTAAAAGGATGGGGTCCAGTTTCAGAAATCTGTGGGGATAAGTTTTCAACATTCTTATCAGGGGTCTCAAAGGCAGGAGGATGCATTCTGAGGGTTAAGGTAGCTTTTGTTGTGCTGATATAAGTTACCCCATTTTCACTTATGGATAAATTATATCTTCATGTGCATACTATTTATCTTTCAATATTTTCTTCTAATGTAATTAGGGTTGTATTTCACATATTATGCCTATATTTCCCTCTGCCAAGTTTATGTGAATTGGCAGGAGTCCTAAATTTGTACAATTGCAACTTGCTTTGTTAGTGACTGTATTTGTAATGCACTCAGGCTTAAGCACAATTACAATAATTACTATATTTATTAGTTCAAGTGAAGTTAGTGTCTCTATTCTGTGCATTGGGCTTTTTGACATTTAAACCAGTTCATGTTGCAGGTGATTACGCCTGCAAGAACTTCTGATGATTGACTTGGTCAGGGTGTTTTGATACTGTCTCCAGTACTGTTCCTGGAAAGTGAAATAACACAAGTCTCAGTGGGGAGACCATGAACTGATTACACCTTCTAATGAGTGGATAGGATTAATTAACCTAGCATTAATATGATGTTTAGCTCCACTGTTGTCATTTGTTTCAGATGTTTTTGTAATGTAACAGGGTTTTAAAACAGCAGGGGCTCCCCTTATCAATGGCTTCATGGCCTGAGGATCTACAGGAGTTGAGACAGGATCATTATCATGTTCACCCCATCATTCATAGCTTGAATGTAACAGTAGTTTTTTGTAAAAGTAGCCTTTGTAACAGCAGTAGAAAGTTTGCTTAGTGATCATATAGGGGCAGCAGTGGGCTCCTCTCTTTCTCCAGAGTTGCTCCCTGTCCTATAAGCTATTTGGTGTGTGATAGAAAGTGGTTCACTGTTGGGGTCTGGTACCCCTGTTAAAAAAAACCCTGGTCCCCAGAAGCCATCTGCTTTGTCTCTGTTTAGCATAGGATGAACTCCTTCAGTTAAGGAGCTCTCATGAGGCTTTTGCCCATGTTTTTCTTGCAAATTGGCCAGCTAATGGCAGTCCTGTGGATGGTTCTTGTGGTATTTATTTGGTTACCTGACTGGGGACTCATGAGTTTTAATAATAGGTGCCACCTTAAACTCCAGTTCATCTAACTCACTCTCTTCATTACTCTCATTGCTAAATCCTGGTCAGGGTCCCCCCACATGTCTCTGTTTCAGTCTTCCAGAGACACAATTAACTTACTGATCTTTAAAGGGTCAGAGGGATTGAAGCCCAAGTTATCACGAGTTCTAGTTTTTCCTCTACTCTTTTTCACTTGTCCTTACCCAGTTGTTTCTGCAACTGTTCTATTCAGAGAGATAACATTTCTTGTTGCTTTATTTGTTCAGCTTCATCTTGTACCTTCCTCGTTTCCTTTTTTGTGTGTTACTTATACTGACATAATTGCATATTATTCCCTTTTTTTTTTTTACCACTTTCAGCATCCCTCTTGGAATATTTAACTTACTATCTTACTTTAACTATCCCAACTTTTGCACATCCAGTCTTCAGAAAATTGTGTAGAAGGGCTACTCTGTGCATCTGTAGATAGTGATTGAATCCACCATCCTGCCATCTATGCCAATTTTCTTGCAAGAGAGGAGTCAGCAATCACTCAGACAGATCTGATCTAGTAGTTAGTTTATTGAGTTCTAATTAGTAAATTTAGCTATGTAAAATGTTTAATAAGTACAGATGGATTGGCAGTCAATAGTCTACTATTTACTATTCTTGAAGTTATTGTGGGATACAAAGGTTATTGCTTAAGTTTCCTATACATATCTTAAATGTTACACACATGCAAAACATGTCACTTACCAATCCATGCATGTCTGCTGTCAGGTAAGGGGTCTCTCAGTCTCAAGGGGTAACTCTGAGGGGCATTCCTACTAAAGGGGAGATCATGTCCATGCAGCCAGCTGCTACAGAGGGAGAGCTCAATGGGCCTAGATGGTTGCAGGTATTTATAGTGTAAAGTGGTCAATTTTGTGGTCAGATTTTCTTCCATGTTAATGCAGTTTCAGCCAGTTACCAGCCCAGTCTGAAGCCAAACCAGAGTTTTGTTGGGGTTTGGTGCTGACTTCTTACTGGTAGGCTTACACAATAGAATTAACTTCAGTTAGGCTTACTTGTTGAGCATCTGCCTGGACCAAAGTTCAGTAAGTTAAACCAGGGAGTGCATCCATCACAGAGGGTTCCTTCTTGGTGCTGCCAAAGGCAGAAGAAGTGCTCCAACCACACAGCAGCAGAAAAGACAGTTTATAAATAGTGCCACAAGTTCAATCAAGCTCCAGCTGTCTTTATTTTGGGTTTTAACTGTTGTTCATTATTTTAGAATGAATATATACATTGTAAAATATTAATCACATAATCACAGCCATAATTAAGGTGCTTCATGACTCCTTCCTTAGCTGCTGTACTGAGAGAGGGGATGAGCCTTGGGGAAAAAGAAAGACACACATTTGTGTGCCTTTTCCTGTGGTTGCTCAGTTGGTCCAAGTGATTCTGTGAATTACCTGCAGGAAGTGTTGCAAAGGACGTTATGTATATGACTGTTGTTAATAATGTTCTGATGCTGCAGGTTTATCTGAATAAATGGCTGGCCATGCAGGATAGAGATCATCCTGGTGGTGTCTGTAGCAATGCTGAGCTCCAGCATGGTAATGCTCATGAGTTTAGTAGGGAAGGCTTCAAGGCAGCAAGGCATTCTTATCTGTTAGGTGTGGGCTGGTGCCCACTCTGTGACTTTCACAATTAAGGAACAGATACAATTAAGAGAAATCGATGGAAAGGGAACCATAAGCAGAGGACCTTGAAAGAGATCAAATCAGGTCACTGGAGACAACTGCTGGGTGGCAGGAGGTGGTCACTGTGTAAGACAGAATTAAAGAGTGGGTGATGTGAAGATCACAGAATCACAGAACACCAAGAGGAGGAGAGCCAAAGGTTGCAGACTTGGAGTATAGTTGAGGAGATTTTGCTAGCTCTAAGTAGAATGAAACAGCTTGAGTAATCAAAGTGGAGACGATTGTTTGTTTCTTTGATATGTCATGATCACAGGAAGCTGAGTAAGCATAGCCCTTAGAGCTTTTTCTGGAGGCTTGACTGAATGGTCCCTTGGGATTCCAGGATTTGCCTTGTGAGAGAGTTTGTGCATGCACAGTCTCACTGCAGTATCTCACTTGCTGGAGCTGCTTTGAAATTTTAGATAATACTGCCAACCTAATAGAGGATCTGTGCAGCTCAAAAGGTGAAGGGCCTATAATTATGTGCAAAAGTTCATGTATATGTTGTCAAAGAGCTGCGATTTCTCAGCCTCCTCCTCACCATATGGATCTCCATACTTGTCTGATACAACCCTTTAAAACCACCATTTCATGCTCCTTTGTTTGTTTATCTGAGTGGCAGGACAGCATTATCTTATTTTTGCAGATCAGCACAGAGACAGTACATGATTACACTATAAGTCAATGCCGGAATAGTGAGTTGAACTCTGGTTTCATGTGACAGACATGTCCCCTGACCTGATGTTTTATAAAGGCAATGCATTCACTGCTCTACAGCATCTGGCTTTATGAAAGAGAAAATGAGATTATGGTGAACTTGGCACTGCCACAGCTAGCCTGCTTCCAGTTGCTGCAGACTAGATGGCCCAAAGGATTGCTTAACAGTCTATTGAGCTATCAACTTCAAAGGCAATTATTTGCAAGAATGTATTTCTGTAGCTGTGACTACAGTCACTGCTAAGTGACCAGCTCATTACCTAGTCCACCACTGAGAGCTGTTAAACCAGGACTTCCTCCTTCATCAAATGTGCCTTAGTCATCCTGGTTCTACCCCTCTCCCCTGTCACCCAAGTTAGTTGACTCTGGGCAGGAATTCTGAGTGGAATAATCATAGTCTGTTCTGCAGTATGTCACACAAGAGTGTGGTTTGACCTCCTCTGAATTTGAGAGTGATTCCTTTTTTTAATTCTTTCTAGTTATACGATGTTATTCCCAAGAGTTGTTTCACCCTGAGCCAGACTTTATACTTTTCTCAGTTCCAAATTACCTCTTTTCCAGAGCTTTTTTCATTGAAGAGAACTATTTTGATCAGAATATTGACTTAAAGAAGAGGGGGCGGGAATGCAAGATAGATCAGGGAGAAACACCTGTTCTATATGTGCTCTGATGGTATCTGTGCCAGGATTCTGCCTCAGAGCCCTTTCAAGTGTTATCTGTGTTTCTTCCTTCTTCCAGCAGAAAACCCCCCAAAACCTTGCTAGCCTTTTCATCATCAACACCAGCACACAGACCCTATGTTGTGTCCCAGGAGCTCCCACTTGCATTGCACCCCCAGAAGGAGGAGGATGAGGAAGAGTTCCTGCCTCACCTGCTGCTCCCTGATGGCATCGATGTTCTGGAGAAAGTAGACAGGAAGTACAAAAAGAAAAAGAAGAAGCAGCAGAAGAAGCAAAGACTGCGACAGTTTAATGACCTTTGGGTTCCCCTTGAAGAAAGGTAGCTATGGCTGGGAAGGGAGGAGGGTTTGTCATACAAACTGGTCTTTAACTTAAACTGATTAATCCAGTATGCCAAACTTAGGCAGGGGCTAGATGCATGATCAGGGCAGGATCTGACTGTCCCTCACAGTGATTTTTGCTGAAACATTTACTCAGGGCTGCTTGTGCTTTTAGTGACAAAATATCTTCTTCTGCATGGTTAGGTTTCTGGAAAAATAGGTATAATACAAGGGGAAGCCTTATCTAGAATTTTGAGCTTGGGCTTGAGGGATTTGGAGCATATGATAGTCCTCTTTACCACAGAAGGCTGCTTCCAGTGGTTGATGGTGCAGATCAAAACCTTGGACCTTCATCCAAGCGCTGCTGCATATATGGAAACTGTTATATCTGGCATATGGCCTCCTTGCGTTTGGACAATATTTATGCAGTATTTCTAGTCTCTGTATTTTTCCAGTCTTAAAAAAACATGTGACCCCCATAACATTACTGGAGAACTGAATAGGGGGATGACAAACTAATGGACAATGGAGTTAATGTAAAAAATTGAGTGTGTTGTGAGGCAAAAGTTCACATGTAAGTCTTACTTCTTACTTAGAGGATCTTACTCACCCACAAGAAATACAGTAGCCTGCAAAAAAAAAAGCACCAGCTTCTCCCTGACTAAGCAGAATTAGTCCTGTGTATTAGGAATGTGTACGTAAATCTTTCCCTCCTGTCAGATAACACACAGACCTGAGTCTGCTCTCTTTTGCATTTTGTGTTTCTCTGCCATACTCAGGCTGAAGGCATTTTGGTTTTATGGGACTGTGAGTAACTGGACAGGTCAGGATGATGGAGAGAAGCCAGCAGTTCCTGAAATGAAGCCTCTACATTCTTTTTATTTTCTCTTTGAAGGATTTTTTTCTTGCTCCTCAAGGCACTGAGTATGTCAGGGTTCTCCCTTTTCTATCATGTTCCCTGGGTCCCAGCTGTGAGTAATGCATTGCTCAGGCTGGCTGCAAGCAGGTGCAGCAGCTGTTGTTCTGTTATAAGCGTTCAGCCGTTGTCAGAGTTTTAGACCTCTCTGCTTTTTCTCTTTTGCAGAGTGTTTTTGTGCTGTCTTTCTGCTCCTCCTTCCAGCCTACCTGTGAGTAGTG
>NW_009954225.1:111931-114368 GCF_000747805.2 Chaetura pelagica | reverse complement strand
ATCCCAAATGACAGACCTACACAGAGTCCAAGATTCAGCAGTGCAACAAATCCTTATATTGATCCCATTTAATTTTATATTTTAGTGTATAATTTACTTTCTCTTAATGTGCTTGATACCAGCTGCTTGTGAATGGGTTTTTGAAGCTTCTGTTAACAGTCTGTTTAGTTGAAATGCTAAGGAATTATTTGGAATGTTTATGATCTCAAGCTCCCACCCTGCTGGCACACTGACACTTCCAGTTTTTCACATGCAGTTTGTTCTCCTGAAGCTCATAGGAGTCAATGGGCAGGCACCCTCATGTGAGATATGCATACACTTGCAGCATCAGTGCCTTCAGAAAACAGGGGAAGATGGGAGGATGTGCTAATGTGACTAAATTGGAGATAAATTAGGGTAGCATACTGGATTGCAAGGCAGTGGAAAGGTAAAAGCAAAGCTGATGACAGCTTAGGAAACTACTGCATAAATATGGAAGCGGCAAATGCCTCCTTTCCTTTTCTTCTTTTGTGATGTTTCCTTTCTTCCTTTACTAAATAAAGCATCCTTTGTGCTAGAAACTTATCCAGGTGCTGGTTAACAAGTTGCTTTGAGGGGTGAGCCCTTAGTAACAGAGAGCTTGAACATCTGGAGCTGGAGCTGTACGCCAGAGTACTGGGGAAGACAGGTGATGCTTATTCCTGCCTGGGAGATGGCTGCGCTCTTACTGCAGGGGGAGAGAGGCTGCTGTCGTTCACGCACAGCCCCGCGCCCCGTGCTCTGGGTTTGGCCTCTGTAAAGCAGGGGAATCACCACCCACCCTCTCAGCCCCGGCCGGCGTGGGCTGAGCTGCCAGCCCCACCTGGTGGCAAATCCTGGAGGGAATCCGGCCCCATCCAGCTCACACGTGTGCAGGGCACGTCTCCCTGGGACTCTCAGCCCTTGCTATAAATTACAAGTATTCTCTGCAGTGCCCAGGCACAGGTAAAGCTGCCAGGTTTCTTACACCTGAGCCATTCACAGCTTCCCTTCCGTGATCCCAGAAGTGTGAAAGCTGCAGCTAAAGTGATTTCATGCAGTCTTGTAGTAGGGTAGGCAGAATGGCTTTGGTTGATGCTCCTGTATGCATCATATTTCATTGTGTGCAGCTGTATGTCTTTGATGTGCTGCCAGCTGGCTTCTCTCCCATCACTGTTAAAACCTTCTTGGGGGGGGCAGGGACACCTTTGGGTATGGAAAGGTAAGTATTTTTAAAAAGGATACTAATTGCCTTCCGTTTCCCAAGGCATTTTTGCTTAGTGCAACTTGCCAAAATAAGGTGAGAGCACTGAACAGCCGCTGGGGGTGGGCGCAGGAGAAATTACTCTACTTTTTTATTTGGCAGGTAGACTTGCTTTTAATTGTATCCAAATTTGTCTTCTGGTTACAGACAGCACCATGAGGCCCTGAGGTGTGTGTCAGCCTTACAGCTCTTGGGTTGAGCATGGCTTTCAACCCACTGCTGAAGAGAACAACACCTGTGTAGTATCTGACCCTTCTGTCTCTTGGACCTACCATGCTGTGAGAGCTCCCCCAGTTCAGGACAGTTGATGTTAGCAGCCTGAACCATACAAATTTTTCTCCTCCATCATGTGTTGCCATAACAGGGAGTTCAACATAATGCAGTCTCTGACCCAGTTCTTGTTCATCACCACCTCAGGGTCACCACTGGGAGATTCTTTTCCAGGGACTTAGGATGAATTTTTGGAAATCACTCTCTTTAAAGCATGTCATGCAAAGCCTTTGTAATTTCTGACCTGTGGAAGGGAACATGCAGTACAGGAACAAGTTTGGTCCACACGAAGAAGTACATACAGAAGCATGGCTGGGGAAGATGGATTCAGCTGAAAGCAGACGCCTCACTGCTGCAGTGCTCAGCAAGTGTTACCACTTCTGCAACAAAGCTCATTTCTGTTATCTTGCATGTTTTCTGCTTAGCTGGAAGGCTGGCTGGAGGGCACTAGGAATACAGTCATCTTACCCACCTGACTGCATGGGAGCCATGGGCCAGCTAGCTGGGTAGACCTGAGTATAGGACAGGTGTTTCAGTGCTGTTTTCACCCTGCCCTGTTTTTTCCCTGTTCCACCTCAAAGGCTGCTTTGCAGTTCAGGAAGGCAGTGCCCCTGTCCACCTGGGGTATTATGGGAACTGCCCACACCTGTGAGGAAGGGACAAGACAGTGCTCTGCCATTAGGTGACACAGTCCTTCGTTAAGTGTGGAAACAGCAGCAGGGAGCATTCCCGGGAGCCCAGAAGACGGACAGTGGGGCAAAGGGGCTGACCACCTCCTGCTCTGTGGGCATCAGGAAGTGCTAGGCTAGGTCTGTACTGACGTTCCTCTCTTGCCTTGCAGTGCTACTGACCCCCCTCCCCGGATCCGCATCATCAACGGCTACATCACGGTCCAGCCGCGGCCCC
>NW_009954225.1:108850-111617 GCF_000747805.2 Chaetura pelagica | reverse complement strand
CTCCAGCCACGCGCCTGCCAACACCAGCAGCGCCCACCAGCTTTCCTGCTCTCTGCTCCTTCCTCTGCTGAGCTTGACTTTGCATATGATCAGGCTGCACTGAAACACAGGGGGATCCAAGGCTCTCGCCTTGAAAAGGAAAAAAGAAACTCGTGGAAAAAAAACAGAAATAGAAGACTCTGAGTGTGACACCTGTTCTTCGGGGTGTTCCTAAACTGCCTCCTTTTCCTGAATCTGGATCACTAACACTATTAACTGGTTTGACCTGCCCAATACAGGAGAAGATATTTTAATGAAAGTGTTATTTATCCTTCTCTTGCAGAAGAATGATTTCATGTTGTCCCATAATGCTTTGGGGAAATTATAATGTTGCTATAACATAGCTGTTGTTTAGCTGTATAAGCCCAACTAAATTAATTTTTTTTTTCACCTTCAGTGCCTTGCAGGAAGATTTACACACCACTAACTGGTTTATTAGAACATAGTATTTTGGTCATATGAGGACAGCTGGGAAAGCAAGGTTGGTATTTTATGTCTCTACTGGTAGTGCTTGTTAGGGCTCCAGATTACAAATGAAGGTTCATGACACCACCTTCTACAGTAGAATAAAACAGTAAAGACTTGTGAACAGAAGGTTTTTACTGTCTGTTTGGTGCTGTTTTAAGATGGGTACACTCAAACCTCCAATGGCTAGACAAGTCTCATAAAAACAAATTCATGTACATTTAAGAAAAATAATTGCCTGGGAATCTTCAGAATCATACTGTTGGATGCTTCCAAAATAAGAAATTCTCAAGAGGTCATTTGAGAACCCCAGGTACAGGTTTTCCCTCTTTTAAAATCATAAATGTATTGGTTTTGTATAGCTGGGTTCACTTTTGGTGAGAAAGGGCTTGCCTTCATTCTTTCAACATGCTGTTGACTGACGGATGTAGGAAGCTTGGAAGTGGTGATGTACAATTTTCTGTGTTTGTACAGGACATCCTCTTGTGATCACACTGACTCATTTTGTGAGCAACATATCCCTCCCTCCTCTTTGGAGGGTATCATTGCCTGGGAAGGTTTCATAAGATTCAACCCCAATGGCTTGGAGCCAATGTGCTAAGTTTGGTAGATTGGAAACACAGCAGCCAGGCTGGTGATGTGCTCTCCCCTGTCCCTCTTTGATCAATCTTTCACTGTTGTAAACTGTCCCATTCCGTTTGAGAACAGAGCTATTTACCTGAAAGGAGCAGGTCAGATGGGGGATAGTTTAGCTGCTACATTTTCATGCAATTATTTTGCTTTGGTTCTAAAACGAGAAGTTTGATAGAATTGCAACAGCTCGAGAAGCCATCCTAATGCTTGGTCTACTCAGGTATGACCCTCCTCTGAGTCTCAGAGAGTCAGGAAAGCAAGCCTTCCCATCATGTGCCTGGAAGACTTCGCTGTCTCTGTATCTGCCCCTCCCAAGCAGCTGAGGTGGCATTTGTTGCCTTGCAGCTGAGATTCAGTCAGGCTTTTGATGAGTGACAGACTTGATTCAGAAATCACTTTGAAGATGCAGGTATTTCTTCCTTCAGTGCAGGGGCTGAAATGTGGCCTCCTGATGTAGGGGTCTCCATATCTTCTAAGTGCGGCAAAAAAAGTGTTCTTTATTATATCTGAACATCCTGTTGTCCCTTTTCCATTCTTTTTTCCTGTGTAATTACTAATCAGCCTGTGCACTTTGCTGTTGCCCTCCCTGCCTAAATTATTTTCACAAATGTATCTCCAGTGTTCTTTGTGTTTTGAGATTATTTGTACTCTTGCCACAGGTTTCTCCTGGTCAAAATTTCTCTTTAGAGAAAGAGGCTGATGCTGGGAAGCTGATACTTGCAACATTATTAGGAGAAATTAAAGACCTACCCACTTCAAAATCTACCAGTTTGATAAAATAATTCCACACATACCCTGGATTATATTGTAATTTTTGAGAGTACAGACTACAGCCATCACTGATGTTCGGCAGTGTATTGTGAATTCTTGTGAATATATTTTGCTTGAATAAGCTTCACTAATGGATTACTGTGTTGTGGTATATTTTTTAATTGTTGTGGTATATATTTTTTAATTATTATAAAACTTCACATTTATGTATATAGCTAGGGAAAAAGGGCAGACAAACATTCTCCTGGGGAAAAGGGTTTGCCCATCAATTCCTGTTTCCTGAGATAGTCAGCACTTGCACTTTATTTCTACTTGCTGATGAAATGGACCAGGCATTTGACAGCATTTATTTTGAACTTTGTTGACCTTCCAACAGCTACCTCCTGTAATTTCACAGCTTTTTCTTTTCTGCTGCTGGTCACTTTTAACACACTGAAGCTTTATTTTCTGACCCAGTAATTTGTTTAGCAACTGGGATTTCTTGCAAAGCATTGCAGGAGGCATTACTTCACTCAATGTTTTCATACACAGTAATGTGTTCTTATCTGACACAGCTTTTCTGTGAACTGTGAGTGCTGCTTAGCAGGTTGGGGATATGAAAAATAAAATTACTTTAAAAAATAATATTATTGCTCTTCTAATTGTGTCTAAAAATGTACAACTCTGTTCTAAGTGATAACTATAACAATATGAGAGGGGGTGCATAAGCTGTGCAGTTACCTCACTATAACCTCTAACCTTAAGGACCTTGGATGTTTTTGTTATTTTAAAGGTGCAGTATGAAAAATCACGAAGTAATGCAGAAAGCCTTGCTCAGTGATTCATGTTCCTTTCCTTTCCCCTTGGAACTTTGGAAAGA
>NW_009954225.1:94623-108155 GCF_000747805.2 Chaetura pelagica | reverse complement strand
AAAGAGTGTTTTTTTCTGTTTTTAACTAATTGTATTAGCAAAACTAGACCTGTAAAACAGATTAGAGGGGAAAAAAGGGGGAAAGTGCAGGAGTTACAGAAGGGAGATAAATAAATAGAAATTAAGAAATCACCATTTTGTTTCTTTGTTTCTCTGTGCTCCTTTTGTAACCTCTGTAACAAGACATTAGGGGAAAATATGGTGCTCTTCAACTGGGTAGAAGAGAATCAGGCACTTCAAGACCAGAGTCCTCCCTTCAAACACCAGGATAGTCTTGTGGCTGGCCAGTTGTCTTCTGGTAGAGCTGAAGCTGCAATTACCCCGTAAGTAAGATAACAAGCTGGTAAAGTTCAGTGGGTTCTTATGGAGCCTTTTGATCAGTTAGAACATGGTGACAGTCAGTCTCAAATCTCTCAAAGATAACCAAGGAATGTGCTTGAGAAGATGTATTTCTTCCATGGCTTGTTGTCCAGGAGATGTGGAAAAAACATGCTATTTACCCTTTATCACAAAATATAAAATCTAAGCTGCGAAAATTAATAAAATAAAAGGTATGATCTTGTTATATCTGTGGTGAAACCGATTACCATTCTCTACCCTTCTACTCTGCCACAGCTCTCTCTTTTGTCACAGCTTGTGACAAATGAGTAAATGTCTTTTGTATATTATCTATTTTATTTTGTTTTTAACATGCTCCCTTCAAGTCACTGTAAGTTTATGGAGCAGAAGTCTTTTCTTCTGCTCCATAAAAGCATAAAAGAATTTTTCCTTTGTTTCCTGACAAATGTTGCTATTTGTGCGTTGTCTCAGTTCTCCTTACCCCTCCTCTCTACACACCCACCCTGGCTCTAAATTCATTCATGCAATTTTAGTCTGTGCCAGCAGAAAGTCAGGGGGACATACTTTCTTACACATAGATGCCTAGTGTCAGAACTGCCTCTGGGGTCCTCACGAAGCAAGGAGGAGCAAAAGTTGAGCACGTGTCCCAGACAGGCAGGTGTGCGCACACACAAAGAGGACACTGCCACAGCGGCTCACATGCACTGCCACAGGCAAGGTGCTGCCCTCAACAGCACTCACATACAGGACTCATAAAATATAAGTACAGACAGCCAAGTCCCCTGCTGCTCTTCATCTGGTTAAGGCAGAAGTTCACTAATGAAAGTGTGTGCACTCCCACCCCTCCATTCATAAGCACAGACAGAGTTGTGGTTTGTTGGCATGGCCAACTTCTCTGTCCATCTAACACCCTGACCCAGATCCTCAACCCATTTATGCACTTCACAGGTGTCTTACTCACCATCTCAACCACCCAACATCCAGAATTCACACACTCATCTTGCAGGTAGCCCAAACTCATGGGTGCTTCTAGTTACTAGCACAGGCCCTCTGCCTGCTTGGTACCTCAGCCCAGATCCAGCACTTCCTACTCACACAGCCTGAGGTTTGCATTTGCAGGTTTGCAGAAGATACATACCCTCTTCTGCCCCACAGCATCTGGTGTCAGGCACATCTGCCCATGACTTGATGTCCCAGTCCAGCTGCTGAGGCTGAGCCTCTCACATGCTTTGTTCTCCTTAGTCCCTCCCAGTTCCTGGTTTTCAGGGGACACATTGTTCCCATCCCAGTGGCTGGTAGCGAAGACCCGCATCTGCTGTAGTTAAGATTTAATAAGAAGTTAGTGTGACATAGGGTGTGGTCAAACAAGTGTACTGACCAGCAAGGTCCTACCTGTAAATGGATTTTTACACCACTTTCTGTCTATATCAAACTCACATATAAAGCTTCCTTTGCTGAAACCAAGTCCGTGGTGCTAAAAACAAGAAACAAAACTGTGAAGGACAAACTGCAGGTGATGCTATAAAAATGGCTAGCATGGCACTTAAAGCTGTTAGCTTGCTTTACCTCCTGATGCTGCTGTAGCCATCAACACCTTTCACTGAGCCAAATATGCTGTATCAAGATGGTGTGAAACATGAAGCTGATGACAGCATCTCAGGATTACTATTTGTAGATTACTTGTAGCTTGCAAACAACCTATGGCTCACTGGGAGTGTGGCTTCTAGCTGGCTTCCAGATTAGATACAAGGGTAAGTCTCCCCAGGGACAGAAAGTGAGTTCTGATCCTGTCAAAAAAGCTGAGGAATTTCCTCAGCATCTCATGCAGCTATGGTTTGCCACTCAAGCAATTGCTGATTTGGTCTGCAGTAACTACATGAGCAGCATACAGGATCTGCCTGCTGGAGGCAGGTATCTACATCTCTTAGACTTAAGGACCAGTTAGTTTCAGGTCACACCAACACATTCTAGGGAAATAATAACACCACCTGAGGACATCCTGCCTTCTCCCTACCCACTGATTTTTTCTTGAAAAAAAATAATAAAATTGCAAGGTAAATATCATGTTCTTCTCCTAATTGTGTAGAGGGCTGTGATGTAAAACTCATGAATACAGTGTTTGGCCTGACCAGATTGTTGTCATTCAGCAAACAAGCACTGTCAGTATAACGTGCTGCTGAGAAAACAGATTCTAGTCTAGTATTGAGGCCTTGTGAAAAGTTTCAGGGTCCCAGATATCTTCCCAAGTCATAATACTTGGTCCCCAAACAGGGCAAGGGAAAGATTAGACAACTGATTATTCTAGAGCAGGCTTGGACCCACAAAGTAAAATAAATAAATATCCCTTTCAGGTGCAACTTGACTGTGATCTGGCCAGTGCTCTCTTCAGAAAGTTTGCAGGTAGTTGATGGTCCTCAGGCCTTGTTGTCACACTGTGGAAGAAAGATGGTCATTAGAGAAGCTAGGTCACAGATGACGAGGGACAAATGGGGGAGAAAATGGGCCAACTAGTACATCAACAAAGGGGGGTAAAGGCTTGTGTTCTAGCAGGAGGGTTTGTGTTGTGCAGACCTCTGAATGCCAGTGTCAGCTGACTTTCAAATGACCTCCTCTGCAGCACAGCCTTCTCCCACTCCCCATCATTCTAAAGAGCATGCACACCACCCTCTATCTTCTCTTCATTCCCTGCTTGAATCTCTGAGCACACCCTATGTAGACCCTCCTTTCTCATGTTCCTCCTGCTTAATCCAGCCATCCATCCATTCCTATTCAGTAACAACCACATTCTGCAGGGCAATAATTCTCTGTGGCAGGACTAGCATATTTCTGGCTTCTTGGACTGTGTCCATCACGATCATCTGGCATTGGAGAAAGACCCTATGCATGCCTCCATGTAGACTTTGCAGGATTTGCAGATTAAATGATTATGGGACCTTGGCTATTCAGTTCAGCTAGTTAAGCATAGCACTACTTATATGGTCAAGAAACTTATTTGTCTAAAACATGTAACTTCTGAATCAAGTTATTTCTTTAACTTGATTTCCCAAGGCTCCTGGTTGTTTGTTTATTACTAAGTCTAAACAGGATACCAAGAGAACTGACCACTAACAGCATTCAGACATTGAAAAAAAGCAAGCAAATACATTATGTGTGTCTCCTAAAGTAATGCTTCCCTGATCCCTGGGATACTTGACATAAGAAGACCTGATTTTCATGCAACTTCTTTTGTAGTAATTGAATATGAGTGATCCAGATTTTAGCCATTCAGATACCAGAATATGCAGTATTCTTCAGCCAACACTAGGTGTTGCCCATCTGCCTTAGAAGCTGATACTCATCACGGAAAAGGGAGCAAAGCTTGTTCGAGTGCTTTAAAACAGCTAACCTGGGTACAGCCCTGGGCATCTTACTCCAGACTTACTTAATTCAGCCAGAAGTACAAACCCATCTATGCCTTACTTTATCTGGCTATTATTTCTTCTTATTTTTCTAACCATTCTTCAGGCCTGGCTAGTCCCATCTGAATGGTGATTTGGAAAGAAATTCTTAACAGTCTCCTTAAAATATTCACTCTGGGGTTTTTTTTGTTACCTCTGTAGGAAGCAGTGCTACCCAGGGTGCAAATATGCACATTTTGGGTGAATATGACAAAGTCGTTCATAAGCCTCCAAAATATCCTCACCATTTTCTATACCATACAGAGCAACTTTGTGCTCTGTCTGTTGCTCTGTTTGTCCTGTTGTTGTATGTAAGACAAGAAAATTTATAAGGCTAAAGCACTGAAATGAGAAGTTGGAGTACTTTGTTCAGACCGTCGCTCAGGCAAAGGTCTTCTAACTTTTTTAGACAAGTAGTTTTGCTCTGTTTGTGCCTTGCTGTCTCTTTTCTTTAGAAGTGACCTAGAGCTTATTCCTTCCCATGTGGGGGTGTTACATTCTTAATTATATATCTAAATTCCTGGATGGGAGTGATAAAATCATGTGGGATGAAAGTACACTTAGAGACTAAAACCATTGGAGGTATCACCTGTATTAAGGGTGAGGAGTCTATCAGAGTAATTGGCTCTCCAAAGTATCATGCATTTGGGGGAGTTAATGGCCAGTGTACAGTCTTGACAGCCAAATCTCCTGAATCTTCACAAGATCACTGCTTTGGTTAGCCTGTGTACTTCATCAATACATTTTTTAAATCTTACTTTCCCTCCCTTTTTTGCTTTCATATCTAAAGGCGACATGTGCCAAACAGAGATTTGTGTGCTTAAGTTTCTAGAACTGGAACATTTCCTGTATTCCTAGATTGAAATGTCATTTAACCCCAGAAATCTATCTTCCTAACCTTTTGCTTTGTGCTCTGTCTGACACAATCTTTTCTAGATAATCCTTAGTACCAAGGAGCAAAAAGATTCACTTGTATTTGCTTGATAAACAGGCCTCAGGATGGCAGCAAAGCATAGCAAAACTGCTGCTGTGTCATGGGAACAGTCTCCGGAAGCTGATTTTGACCTGATTTTGCACGTTAGTAAACATATGTAATTATTTTGACCACAGTGAACCTGCTCTTTATTTCTTCCCCTATTGCTGACACCTGAGGCACATCTTCCAAAGTTTGTCCACAGAAACAAACTTGGAAACAGGCGGAAGTTTTGCTGCTAACTTCTGTGTGACTGTACCGTTAGCATTTATTTAGTTTGCACTAGGCTCATATTGCTTTATTTACACCTTAAGAATAAGCTCAACCCCATACATAAGAAGCAATTTTTCGTAGTGAAATAACTACATGTTTGACATCTTCCTTCTTTGGATCTTGCAGCCATTTTTCTGGTGTGATTTTGATTTCCCACTTTGGGGCCTGCAGATGGCTTCTTCCGGGTCAGGAGCAGAGGAATCTACATAAGCACTGTCCAAGTGCTCTTTTTTCTTGAGGCAGCAGATGTGCTTCCTTGAGATGTGTTATCTTAATAGAATCCATGATCAGCTCTTCTTCCTTGTTACTAGAGTTTAAAAAGGACATGGAGGCCTATTGGGGCAACTGTCCTTTTTACCCTGTTGAAGGAGAAGTAATGCTTCCTGGAGCTGAGCTCAGATGTGTTTCCCTGGAGAGCACACCTGGCTGGAAGGCAGTGGAAAATCATCTAAAGAACTCACCTAATTCCATCACTGGGCAGCTGACGAGAGAACCCACTGATGTTAATGCTCTCTTGGACTTGTGGGCTTATACTTCCAGTACCAACCTTTTTTTGGATTAATTCTGGGTTTTGTTTTGTGCAAAGATTTTATGTATACCTATTAGAATGTCTTTATTTTTGCTGTTTTAAATAACCAATTACGTTGTCTAAAGTTTGATTGTCCATCTAAATGAATCTTGTCAGTAGACAATTACTGGCAGTATTACCACTATTTTTGCACTTGTCTCTGCCCTTAAGGACCAGAGAAGCAGGAAGTAGACATTTTGTGTCCATACAACCTGCTGGCCTTCTTTCTCAATCATTTTTTTGGGGAGAAACGCTGTTCCCCACACCTATGGAAAAGGAGCTGGCAGTCTTGGTGGCTAACAGGCTCAACATGAGTGAACAGTGCTCTGCAGCAGCAAAGAAAGCCACCAGGATGTTGGGCTGCATTGACAAGGGCATCACCAGCAGAGATAAGGAAGTCATCATCCCACTCTACTTGGCTCTTGTCAGACCACACCTGGAGGATTGCATTCAGTTTTGGTCCCTGCTCTACAAAAAGTGTGGGGACAAGATGGAGAGGGTCCAGAGAAGGGCCATAGGGATGATCAGAGAACTGGAGGCCCTGCCATATGAGGAGATGCTGAGAAAACTGGGCTTGTTCAGCCTTCAGAAAAGAAGAATTTGGGGACACCTTATTGCCGTGTTCCATACTGGGAAAGTAAAACCAGCCAATCTGGGGCTATTCCTCCTCTAACTGAGGAGAAGAGAAGGGGCAATTCGTGATTCAACTCGAGTTTTCTAGCCCGGGTTGAACTCGGACCGCAACTCCCTGTGAACAAAACTCTCCCAATCTTTGTTGCCCTGGCTGGGAGCAGAGTATTGCCTCCTAAATTAAACAGTTTTCAGGATACCGTGGTATTCTCTGTGGACTCTGTGTTGTAATCACAACTGATGAATCTGAAATTCTCTGGTATTGCCTCTGGGAGGAGACAGTTGTGTTTTTTTGCACCAGTCTGTCCATGTTCTAAGTACTCTACTTCCTTCCTCCTTTGTATTGCTTCTTCTTGTACAATTGTCAGTGCTGGACAAGAAAAAACCTTCAATCTTGAGAGTTCTGTGTGTCAGGCTTTCTGCCAAGCTGGCTTTCCTTGTTGCTGCAGTATTAGTTGATTTTCTGTTGTTTCATTTCTCTTTTGTTTTAACAACTGATCTCCTGAGTTATTTAAGGTGTACCCAGCCTGGTATTGCTTTGGTAATTTCTGGATTTTATCCATGCAATAAGACATTATAAATATATTTTTTTAAAAAAACCTCTTGTTTATTAAACAGTTTCCTGCCACAGGGTTCCCGGCTGGAGTCCCTCCTGCCTGTGCTGGAAGGCGAGTTGCTTAGTCCCTGAGGAAGGAGGAGGCAGGGAGCAGGGGCAGCAGCAGCTTTGAGGAGCTGAGATCACTGCTCCATGAGGCATCACTTGCTCAAGAGAGGGGAGGTACCGACCCTCACAGGGCGTGACAGCCCCCGGGCTGGGGCTGCGTCTGCAGGGCTGGAGCAGCAGCAGCTGGCAGGGCCTGGGGCTGGGGAGCCCAAGCTGTGGGCAGGAGAGCAGGGCAGGGCAGCAGCGACCGTGGAGCTGCAGGGGAGGCTGTTCCTGCCTGGGGCAGCTGGGCTTTCCCTGTCCTGCTGCTCTGCTCTCCCCCTGCCACGGCTGCCACGCTGGGCTGGGGGCTGCTGAGATGTCCCTGCACAGGCAGAGCAGCGGGCAGCAGGCAGGACCCTCTGGTCCCTGCGGGTGCAGGGGGCAGGTCCTGCCAGAGCTGTACCTGCAGCCGTGCCCGGCCCTGCACCAGCTCTGGCCTGGGGGGTTTGGCCCCTTCTGCCACCCTGGCACCCTGCTGCTGGGGCTGCCGCCCTCCCTCTCCCTCAGGTCTGCAGCTCTGAGCACCCTGAGCTACATCCAGAATGACTGACTGTTGGGAAAGCCCAGGTGACTGTTCCTTCCTCAGCACCTTTTCCTTGGTATGTCCAGAAATAGCCTCCTCCTGTGCCTCCCCAGGGACTGAGGCAAGGCTGGCCAGCCTGCAGCTCCCCATGGTGTTCCCTCTGCCTTTCCTGCAGATGGATCAAGGTGAGTTGGTAGACCTGTAGTTTCTGGGTTGTCCGTCAGACATTTTGGTGCAATATTTGTCTGTTCCTGGCTGTTGGACCTCATCTCCATGACCTCTGAGGATGGAAGCGAGCAGCCTTGCAAGGGAATCTGTCACATCCTAATAATGGCAGGGGACATTCTGGCATATAGAGAAATTAATGAGTTAATTTCTTATTTCCAATTGTGAATTGGTTTCAGAAACAGTTTTAAAACTCACTTTCCAGTTGCCCCAACAGTGGGTATTGTAATTGGACTTAGAGGTTACTTACAACCCTGAAAGGTAGCTACTGAATGTGTGGCTCCAGAATCTAATAAAAAATCTATAGTTTCACCCCGTGGCTTAATTGGAACCAGAGAATCAGCTGAGGGAATATTAATAATTTCCTGTGGTCCCCCTTCAGTCTGAGCCACATTCCTCCACCACCATCTAATTGACATCAGTTTCCACATTTTCCCATTCCCTATCTTTCTTGCTCCTGTTTTGGGCACTCATTTTTCCAGTGCTCCTCCTCCCAACAAGCTGCACACTGATTTAACCCTAACAGGGCTTGATTTCTGTGATCCCCCATAGACAATGATCTTACATGTCTCATGCTGCCCTGACCTCTGCTTTGTTTCTCCCCCACGTCTCTCACAATTACCCTCAGTTGTAGTGGCAGGTAATAACAATGCTTGCAATAGCATTTGGGTTTGTTTTTTCTTTTTTTCTCCTCCTCATCTCAGTTACTGCATGCCTTGTACACTAGTTCAATCAAGTGCAAGATCAGCATTCACACAGAATGTCTCTGGCTGGAAGAGACCCAAGATCATCTAGTCCAACCTTAAACCTAACACCAGGAGCTCGCCACTAAACCATGTCCCTAAGCACCAGGTACATGTGCTTTTTAACTGCCTCCAGAGATGGTGACTCCACCACTGCCCTGGGGAAACTATTCTAATGCTTTACAACACTTTCTTGACAATGCTCCCTAATATCTATCCTAAACCTCCCCTGGCACAGCTTGCACCCATTCCCTCTGGTCCTATCACACGTCAGCAGGGGGGAGAGGCTGTTCCCCTCATCGCTCCAGCTCCTTTCAGGTAGTTGTAAAGAGCAAGGAGGTCTTCCCTTAGCCTCCTCTTCTGCAGATTGAACAGCCCCAGCACCTCAGCCACTCCTCATAGGACTTGTGCTCTAGGCCCTTCATAAGCCTCGTTGCCCTTTTCTGGACATGCTCCAGCACTTCTATGTCCTTCTTATAGTGAGGGGCCCAGAACTGAGCATGATACTCCAGGTGTGGCCTCACCAGTGCCGAGTACAGAGGGACGATCACCTCCCTGTTCCTCTGGCCACAGCATTCCTGATACAAGCCAGGATGCCATTGGCCTTCTTAGCCACCTGTGCACACTGCTGTCCTTTTCCAACCTGCAGCTTTCCAACCACACATTGCAAAGTCTGTAGTTCACCATGGGGTTGTTATGACCCAAGTATAGGACCCAGCACTTGCCTTGTTGAACCCCATACAATTAACCTTGGCCCACTGATCTAACCTATCTAGGTCCTGCTGTAGAGCTTCCCTACTCTCCAGCAGATCGACACACCCACCTAGCTTGGTGTCATCTGCAAACTTACTGAGGGTGCACTCAATGCCCTCATCCAGATCATTGATAAAGACATTAAAGAGAACAGGCCCCCCTGCTGAATGCGGGAAACACCACTTGTGACCAGACACGAACCAGATTTGGCTTCATTAACTACCACTCTTTGGGCCTGGCCATCCAGCCAGTTTTCTATCCAGTGCACAGTCTGTTTATCCAAGCTCATGGCCACAAGTTTCTGAAGGAGAATGCTGGGGCAATGTCAAAGGCTTTGCTCAAGTCCAGATAGACAATGTCCACAGCTCTTCCCTCATCCACCTGGTGGATCACCTTGTTGTAGAAGGAGATCAGGTTAGTCAGGCAGGACCTGCCTTTTGTAAACCCATGCAGACTGGGCTTGATCACCTTTCTTCCCACTCCATCCACTTTCTGCAATATCTTTCTGGTATCTGAAGCTGACTGTCCTACAAACAGCATGTTGAACATCGTTCTGTTTCCTCCTCTGGATCCCAATCAGTTCACTTTCTAGCAATCTTGCATAGCCTCTCATAAAAGATCGAGGGTTCCTCACCAGACCCCTATCCAACCCCATTCAATTTTGACAAGTTTTTCTGTTTAAGAGGTCTATGCTGAACCCCACACAAGACTAAGGTCTGACACCACTCAAGTCTGTCCAGGTCCCTCCCGGAGTTCGGATCCCAGTCCATGTTCTCCCTGGGCATAACCTAATCCATGTAATCTTGTGGATATTTCGCTTTTCCTCAGTAGTGAGGAGGGTCTCTAAAAGTGGTTGGATGTCCCCCCATGTGTCATCATGATTGTTTTGAGTAGCCTGTACATCCGCTCCAGATTAGCCCGGACTGCTTGTCTCAAGGGGGCCTGAACAGCAGGACAGCAAGACACTGTCCCCTCCTTCTCCTGACAGCCGGGTCACAATCCACATCCTCCAATCACCCACTTGCCTCCCCTTCACTCCCCTTGTATGCAGGTGGTGCATTTTCAGGGGTAGCTGAGGGCACCAACAACTGCACATCTACATCCTCATCCCCTTTCATGAACTTACAACAACCTTTCCTACTAGTTCTTGATCCTGCATACAAAATATAATCCTCCTTAACACCACACTTCTTTTGAATCTCTGGCCTTCCATACAAAATCAAAAAGCATCCACATATAGCACCTCATCCCCCTTTTCCATAATACTACAAAACATCATCAATTGAAATATAACGTAATAATTCAAAGTTCCATTTAGTGGCCAACAATTATAATACAGTATAATTTTCTCTTTTGTCATGAGAATGTTCACAAATAGTTTCCAAGTTTTAAGGACGCACCCAAGAGGAGAATGTCTCGAGACACTACCAGGTGTCAAGACCTCTGGGCTCCAAGGCAGCAGTTCCAGCTCACCTGGAAGACCTTGTCCCCAAGCTGAGAGGTTTTTTTATGGGGTCCATACACTTCCACCAAGGAATTTATCAGCCTCAGCACTCCTGACTGAGCACAGCAGCACTATGTGAAGTCAGCGTGCAAGAATCTAGCCCTTTAAACTATGAGTTTAAAAAATAAAACATTTAGCCAAAACAAAGCCTTACAAGGCATCAGTAAGCTAGATACTAGGCCCTAGTATATACTCACAACCAGAATTTGCACAGAAAGATCTTGATACTTGGCAAGCTTCTCTGTGGAGGAAAAGGTAGAGTGAGATTTTATTTTTGTTAGCTCTGCTATGCCCCTAAGCTGTGGCATGCTTCACTCACTAAAATTAAATGTAATATGTCCTTGTGTTGAATCATACTTGGGTTGGTTGTTAAACTGTTATAAAACATTATAGCCATAAGAAATGGAAATACTGCATATGCTGTGTGCAATCCATTCACTGGCTGATGGAGCCAAAGACCCTTCAGACACCATTACAAATCCTCTGATGTCCCTCCCTTCCAAATTTACTTTCTGATACCAGCACTAGAGGCAAGAAGCGTGAGACTGTATAGAGCCACTATTAATCAGGCTTTATACAGTGCTTGTGCCAGCAAAGAATAATCTGAGTTCAAAATTCTTCCCTGTGTAGTGTTTCTAGGTGTGTGATGCATGAAGAGTAACCTAACTATACTAGTCAAATTACATAATGTTTTTAAAGAGTATTTGCAGACAGCTGATTTGCATTAATGCCCACCTTAACTTGCCTCTTGCAAGGCAATCATTATCCTAATACAGCTCTGCTGGAGAAGGGAAAAAACCTGCATTTTGGAGATATTTTCAAAGGCACAAAGAGGAAACAAACAGGAGAGTTGCCTTAGCTAATGAGCCTTTGAAAATCTGCCCCAGTGCTCCTTTTGGTAGATGATATTTTTTATGAAGTTTGCCATGTTTTGTGTGTAGAACCTTTACCATTGGAGTTATTTACAATGAATCAGCATGATCAGTCGTTTTTGCAGTATTCTATGAAACAATCTGATCATCCAGCTATGAGTCTGCATGGATTGTGTTTAAGAAAAGGACACATTCATAGTGTGAAATTGACCTTTTGTAATTTCTGTGTTACCAGCTAATGTGGGAGGACAACTTGGATTTAAAATGACACAAGGATCATGACTAAAAAAAGATACTAGTTAAAAGCAAAAGGTTAATCTGAGTTTCAACTTGGAATGTTGCAAATTCCAAACCAAAATGCATCTCCTTTCTTCATTTTATTTTGCTAAGAGACTTTTCCAAGCTGTCTGATACAATCAGTTCTCTCTCAATGATACATCATGCACTCATCAACGTGCTTATGTACTCAGAAAATTTTATCTGGAAAAAGTTAGAATAGGACCAGAACTTTTAGCTAGCTGCCTGTGACTCTGTAGGGACAGGCAGACAGGACTCATGAACATGTGATACAGAAGCTACTCAGCAAATGGTTTGTCACCAAGAGAGGGGGAAATGTAAGCAGCCAGACATCTTGTACAGAGCAGCATTTAGGTAAGAGTAAGCACGGAGAAGGAATACCCATTCAAGGCTGGGTGGGATGGGGAAACCAGATTTAAGCCACTGAAAATAGACTGCAGTATCATTCTTACACCTTTCAAGAATGCACTGACCATCTCTTTTCTCATGTACAAAGGCCCTTTCTAACCAACATATAAAAGGGAGAGAAATGCAGAAAACAGACATGAGGAAGAACCAAGTGAAAACTGTGAGGTGCTTAAAACAATGGTAGGTAAAGTATGGTATGTTAGCCCTTTCATTGCCAGAACATTTTAAATATGTCTTTACTTAAGACACACAAAATCCAATGTAGTTTGTGCATCTTCTGGCAATAGAGTGAAAGCTGAGGTATTAAAAATGCACGACTCACACAGGCTGTTACATTTAGTTTCCTCCCAAGTAAAGACAACTGCTGTCATCTTTGTCTTGGGGCCAACATTTTGTATAGCATACCATTGAGAGTTAGAGTCCTAAGCAAATTCACATTTCTCTCTGGGCCAGTTCTCAACCCCTTCTGAACAGAACACACATGCAAAAAGCTGATCTGATTACTCAATGGATGCTTACACAGAGGTGACAGAGGAGGGAAACCTGTCCAGCTTGGCAGTGTCTAATAGAATCGGGTAGCAGTAACACATCAGGAGTTGCTATTTGACTTCAGGGAACTCTCTCCCTAATCTTCTACAGAAAGCACTTCCCAAAACTGGCTATGGGAGCTTGACAAATGCCTTTTCCCTCCACTTTCCCACCTCTCTTCAATGCCATGGCAAGCTCATGGCCACCAGGGATCCTCCTTTCTGTTCCTCATAACTGAAACACATCATTGGGACACTTTTTTTTTTTTTTTCCTCACCACCAGTGGATTTGAAGTTGGGGGTTGGCTTGGAGGGGTCTCTGCTCAGTCCTGGGGAGAAGCCATGGGTGAAGGACATGGTGGGAGGCCAAGCTGCTGGCCCCAAGGCTATGGGGAGAGCCTGCGGGGCCAGGGGGGCTGCGTAGGAGCATGGGGACATGTGCGACTGGCTCTGCAAGGACCAGCGAATATTTTGGGGGTGGAGCACCACTGTGTGTGATGGAGCCAGGTCCCAGGTGGTGCCTGCACATCTGCTTGCCAGGAGAAGTGGAGAATAAGCTCCTTGTTTGGCTTTGCTTGTGCACGCAACTTTGCCTCACTGCCTTGCTCTCGACCCATGAGGTTATCCCCCTCTATTGGGCCTTCCCACCTTTGGGAGGCATGTTTTGACAAAAATGAGCAGGAGTCAATGAAAGGGCCTCAAATAATTGCCAGTGAAACCTCTGGATTGGATTCTATGGTTTTTCTTCCTACGC
>NW_009954225.1:88586-94195 GCF_000747805.2 Chaetura pelagica | reverse complement strand
ATTCCTGCACCCTGCTGCACTAGTTCTAGCATCAGAGAAGTGTCCAAAATCCTGCTGTTTGGTGTGGAGAAGAGCCATGGGAAAAGAAAAGGGGCCTCTTGTCTCTGTAAAGAAGCAGATAAAACCAATATGAGAGCAGCTAAGGGCCATGGCTTGCTGTGAGCAGCACTGTGAGCATTGGCATAAATCAGAACACTGCTTGTCATGTGCTCGGTGTGTGATTGGCTGCACCCTGGGAACCCACGGAGCATGTATGTGCCAAGGGGCAGGTGTGAGTTCTGTTTACACTCTGCACCCCTGTTACTTGTTCTCAGTTCCCCCTGTAGAAGTTGATGAGGGAGCATTTTCCCAAAATAAATGGTTCCATTGCTTCTCACCCTGAAGTCCGTGTCTTAACCCACCACAGCTTGGATTCTTTTGATTTGGTAAGCTGTGTGCTCAGTGAACCAGACCCTGCTGCAAGCCCAAACTGCCTGGATCTTTTCAGCAACATTGTCCCAAAAAACAAAGTCTCTACCCCGCGTGCAAAGTCCAATCCATACACACAGAGACAAGCTACCAAGTTCATTACAATCCCGTGCAGGATTGGGTGCTAGCAGGCCCAAGCCAAGAAACTAGCTCACCACAGGGGGGAAAGGCAAGCTGGGCTGTCCATCACGTCCCACAGGCAGGCCCTGTGAGTCCCCATGGCGGCTCTTTGTCTGCAGATTTTGCAGTGCTGCTCTGTTGGAATCAGACACTACTCAGGATTATCAACACTGTTTTCAGCCCAAATCCAAAAAGCCCTGGGCAGGTTTTTATTTGTCCAGCTGTGCAGCTCCTGGAAAAGGTGGGAGCTGTGCCAGGGGCTGAACAGCCCCTCACCAGCAGCACCTGGGGAAGCCCAGTGGCTGCAGGAGGTGACCAGGCTGTGAGGGGACACGTTGCCACAGAACCCTGTGATGTCAAAAAAGGGCAGCGATGTGGCACTGGCGTGTCACCTGTGACATCAGGTGGCCAGGGTATAAGAGCCCAGTGGCCCCAGTGTGGGCCCCACTGACAGCCACTTGGGCTGAGCTCACCTTTGGGATAAGTCAGCTCCTTCCCTGGCTACTCGTGTGCCCTCAGGCCTGCAGCTCTGCAGCAGGTGCCAGCCCCACAGGGACACTCCTGGTGGCAGAAGCCAAACCTGTGCCATTTGCCTGGGGCATTTTCTTATCATTTCATTGAGCTACAATTCTTTGTGTGCAATCAGGCAACAGGACTGGCGCTGACCTACTCTTTCTGGAGCACATCCTGACAGCCTTGGTCATCTTGGTCATTAAGAGATTTCCCTTCTTTTCCTGAGACCAGCAACAGCCACAGTGCGGGAGACTCCTGTGAGTAGCGGCTTCCCCAGCAGGTCGGGGCTTAGTGAGTGCCCAGAGGCAAGGGCTGGGGCTGCAGCCCCGGGTGTTGATGTGCTGACAGCCCAGAGGGAATCCAGGGGCATACCTGACAGCAGTCAGACTTAGCCAGGGGGCTTGGATGAGATGCAGGAAAATGGACTGTGTCACTTCTCTGCCGCTATGGACGAGACTTTGAAAGATGACATTGCTGGTAGGAAGATCTGCCGTTAGTAGGGCGACCTTCTGTGCTCAGTGCTGGCTTGTTTTCCTCCAGTGACCATCAGGCCCGGTTTCCAAAAGTGCTGCAGGACCAGCCCATTGCAGTAGCAGTGGCAGGCTTCCCCTGGTGTTTCTAGCTTGGAGGTTCAAGCCGGTTGCCCTGGATGCTCCTTCAGAGCAAGAACTGGGCTTTTAAGAGATGCTTTTAGGCAAGCATATGGTCTCCTCTCTTTCCCAATGTTATTCCCTGCAGTCATCGCCACGCGAATGGCTCCACAAGGAAGCATGGACTGGCAGGAAAGACCAAGCGTTGGAGCAGGACTTGAGAACTTAGGCAACACCTGCTTCCTTAACGCAGTGCTGCAGTGTCTGACCTACACACCCCCTCTCACCATCTACCTGCTCTCTGGGGAGCACAGCCAGTACTGTGAGTACCTGTATGAACATCTCCTTGTAAACCTGTTGGGCGCTTCCCAGGGATTCCCAGCACGTGCAACTGGACATAGGAGAAGAGCAGCCCTTCTTTGTCAACCCACGACCCAGGCTGGTGTTCTTTGAAAACTCAAGCCTAGCAGCTGCTTGTCACGTCTGGGTGTGGTTTATCTCCAGAAAGGCACCTACCTCTTTCTACCCTGGTGCCTGGGTCTCCATTCCTGCAAGTTCAGCCCTCTTTGCTTATTGCAGAGGAAACTTCTGTCTGTTCAGCATCCCTGTGGAGAAAGTTTTCTATGCACTACGGAGTGCTGGGCTTGCTGGGACATTGGGCCCTTGGGAGAAGAGGAGTGGAGTCTGTTGTTACAACTTCCAGATCTCCACTAGGCTTCCCATCGCTGTGGCTTCCTTCCACCCTCCCTCCCTCTCCAGGTCTTCTGCCATCCTCCTGCGTGTTGTGCCACATGCAAAAGCATGTTGACTATGTGCTGCGTCCTGGAGTCACTTCCATCGTGCCTGTGGACATCATCAGCGTTCTCAGCTGTAAGTTGTTGCAGGTGCTTTGACAAGTTTTCTTCCCCTCTCGTAGGAGAGAACTACTCACTTCTTCTCTCTTAGACATAGGACAGAACCGTTTTAAGATGGACCGTCAGGAAGATGCGCACGAGTTCTTACGGTGCACCCTTGAAGCCATGCAGCTGGCTTGTCTGCCTGAGACCGGCAAGTAAGCACAAGCAAATGACCTCTGTCCCATGTGCCCCAGCCCTTTGGACTGTCAAGGGGCTCCCCCCAAAAAGGAAAACCTGGGCCCAGGGTTTTAAGAGAAAGCAGAACTCCTAGAGGAGATAACTCTCTGCCTTCCCATTTCTTTCCAGCTTGGACATCTCTTTTCAACCAAACACCATCCACCAGATATTTGGGGGCTTTCTGAGATCCAGAGGTACTTTTCCACAACTCTTGCTCTCCTTGGAACTCTCTGTGCCCTTCTGTCTGCCTGTGAGAAACAGCTGGTTGGGTGACCGGCGTTGGATGCATGAGGAGCGGGGCCGGCGCAGTCGCTTCACTTCTCCTGTCACTAAGCTCCCCCATTTGCTTTCCAGTCTTGTGCCTGAGCTGCGGAAGGGCTTCTGAGCGCTTTGAGCCCTTCCTGGATGTCCTTCTGGACATAAAGGTAAGAGGGCTTCTACTTGCGTTTCCTGATGTCCCAAGGCAGGTAGCAGGTAGCAGGTAGCAGGTAGCTTTCCAGCATAAAGGCAGCTGGCTGAAAAACGTATCCCAGGAACACAAGAGAGCTTGCTGGTGAGTGGGAAGTGTCACGGCCTGCGTCCTGTGGCAGAGCCCATGGCAGTGATCTCCCTGCAGGTGCTGGCTTTAAGCTGGACAAGCACGCATTGTCCCCTCTGCACCCTTGACATACTCTCCTCCTTCTTCCCTTTGCCCCCCTCCACACCCGTCTGGCTCTCAGGCTGATGAGCTAGGTTGTCTTCATTCTTGGTGACCCTGCACACCACTGGAAGCTGAACTGAGCAGTGCCACGGGGAGGGAGCTCTTGACAGCCCCAGGAGTCCCTGGGAAAGGAGGGAGGTGTGCAGCAGAATGCGCTCTTTCTGCCTCTTGCTAGGCACTGCTTGTGGGTTGACAGTGGGGTCTCCTCAGCCTCAGCCACCTGGGTCTTCTTGTCAGCTCCTGGGAAGTGGTTGGGTGAGAGCACTTCCCTCAGCTCTGCGCCCTCCTTTCTCCCTTCTCCAGGCAGCCGCATCTATCACTGAAGCGCTGGAGAACTTTGTGAAGCCCGAGCAGCTGGATGCCAGAAGCGGCTTCAGATGTCGCCTGTAAGATGATTCCTAAGCACGTCTTAGATACCAGACCCTGCCGTAAGGTTTTGCACATTTGAGAGCATCAGTTGGCCTTCATGGAGGGCAACTGCCCAGTGATGAGGCACAGCTTCATTTTTGTGCAGCCTTCTGGCAGCTGATGAGTCTGAAAGTAGCATAAAGATGGGGGGGAAGTGAAAGTTTGTCTGGCCTTCTTGGGGCAAGAGAAGGGAGCATTTCAAGGGCTCGTCTCAGCACTTGGCTCTGTGCTTGGTTTCCAGCTGTGGCCAGATAGCTGCCGCCACCAAGACCTCAACCATCCATTGGGCACCTGAGGTTCTCACACTGTGTCTGAAGAGGTTTGAAGATTCCACCGGCGTGAAGATCACCAAGGTATGTAGGCAGCTGGAGTGCAACATTCCCTACCAGGAGCAGGAGGTTTCCCAAAGCAGGACGCTTTCTCGCGGCTTGCTCCCGCTGAGTGCTTCCTGTTCCCTTCTGAGGAGAGGTTTCCCATGGAAGGACAAGCACTGACTCTGCTCCGACAGAGCTGCTTTGGCCGAGAGTAGTTTCCTGCCACCCAAACCCTGACATGGATGGAGCTTTATGGAAAAGCAAGTGTAGATCCAGCCCAGAGATGTTTTTCTACATCTTGGAAGGCTGCCTTATGAGCCATTCCTGGATGGCTTGTGAGCCCTCTTGGTCTCTCCATAGGTTGTGCATTATCCTTCATACTTGGATCTTGAGCCATACATGTCCCAGGCATCGGAAGAACCAGTCCTTTACAAGTTGTATGCTGTCCTGGTGCACAGAGGTCACACCTGTCACTCGGGACACTACTACTGCTACATAAAGGTAAAGAGCAGCTTCCTTCCTGACAAGGGAACAGTGTGCCCTGGGGAAGACAAGCTTTGCCGGCACTGTTCCTGGCAGCCAAGGCTTTGGGGGAGAAGGTTCTCTGGAGGGGCTGGATTGCATTTGTTTTGGCGTGCTCTTGGTTCTGTAGTTTCCTGCCTGTGTTTTTGTGGAGAAGCCACACAGTTCACCTCCCCGTATCGATGCCTCTTTTGCAGGCCCGAGATTCACTGTGGTACAAGATGGACGATTCGTCTGTGACACATTCTGACATCAACACAGCTCTCAGCCAGGAAGCCTATTTACTGTTTTACCTCAGGTAATAACCAGTGTTAAGATGTGCTCAGTATCTGTTTCCTCCTCCCAGTTCTGCTCTTTTTCTTCTCACCCCAGGGCACATTCCTCTTTCTGTCAGAGGAGACAATTCCTGTCCATGCTATTTAACGCTGTCAAACCCCAATTGCCCCACGCCAGTCCTTATCCTTCCTGGCTGGGCTTTAGGCTGCTGCCCTGCTGCCGGCTTCTACTTAGGAGGCTACCAAGGGTATCAAGAAGAGGTTGTGCTCCACCAACAGGGACAGACCTGGCAGGAAGACCCCAATGGAAGATGCTATTTGTAGCCTTGCTTCTATCTTTTCTCTGTCGTTGATACCGCTCCAAGAAAGTGACTGAAGCCCTGAGGGGGCTGCAA
Organism: Chaetura pelagica; assembly: GCF_000747805.2. Taxonomy (NCBI): domain Eukaryota; kingdom Metazoa; phylum Chordata; class Aves; order Apodiformes; family Apodidae; genus Chaetura; species Chaetura pelagica. The sequence continues at coordinate 88,817 of NW_009954225.1, read as the reverse complement.
GAACAGCCCTAAACAGGGATTGCTCTCTTTCTCTCCAGGTGGTCTGATCAGCAATCTCTACAAACAACTTCTTCCCCCCTGGGACCACCATCTGACCAATCCAGTTTTGCACAAACCAGCACTGGCCAGCGATCCCAGCGTGGCACAGTCTTGGCACCAGCCACTACTGGCCAGCAATCCCAGCATGGCACAGTCTTGGCACCAGCCACTACTGGCCAACAATTCCAGCGT
>NW_009954225.1:76045-88043 GCF_000747805.2 Chaetura pelagica | reverse complement strand
CCATGTGCCCACTCCACTTTTGCACGAGCCAGCACAGGACGTGACTTTGTACCAGTCAGAAGTGGCCAGGGACTCGGGCTCTCTTACGATCTGCAACCTTTACAAACATCTTCTTCTTCCCTGGGAACATCTTGTGCCCACTGCACTTCTGCACCAGCCATTATTGCCCACCAACCCCACCATGGCACACCCTTTGCAACAGCCAGCACTGGCCAGCAATCCCTTCGTGGCCGTGACTTTATACCAGTCAGAAGTGGCCAGGGAATTGGGCTCTCCTATGATCTGCAACCGGCACCAGCCACTACTGGGCAGCAAATCCAGCCTGGCAGAGACTTTGCACCAGCCAGTGCTGGCCAAAATTTCCAAGATGGCAGCTCTTTAGAATCAGCCAGCACAGGCCAGCTGTCCAGCTGCTTTGATCTGCACTCTCTAGAAAGGGCTTCTTTCTCCCTGGGACCCCCATGTGCCCACTCCACTTTTGCACGAGCCAGCACAGGACGTGACTTTGTACCAGTCAGAAGTGGCCAGGGACTCGGGCTCTCTTACGATCTGCAACCTTTACAAACATCTTCTTCTTCCCTGGGAACATCTTGTGCCCACTGCACTTCTGCACCAGCCATTATTGCCCACCAACCCCACCATGGCACACCCTTTGCAACAGCCAGCACTGGCCAGCAATCCCTTCGTGGCCGTGACTTTATACCAGTCAGAAGTGGCCAGGGAATTGGGCTCTCCTATGATCTGCAACCTTTACAAACATCATCTTCTTCCCTGGGACCATCTTGTGCCCACTGCACTTCTGCACCAGCCATTATTGCCCAGCAATCCCACCATAGCACACCATTTCCACCAGCCACTATTGCCCAGCAAGCCCTTCCTGCCAGTGACATTGGACCAGGCGGCACTGGCCAGGGACTTGGGTTTTCTCATTACCTGCAACCTTTACAATCATCTTCTTCTTCCCTGGGACCATCTTGTCCCCACAGTACTTTTTCACTAGGCACTCTTGGCCAGCTATCCCTTTCTGACAGTGTCTTTGCTCCAGACAGCACTGGTCAGCAATCCCACCATGGCACACCATTTCCACCAGCCACTATTGCCCAGCAATCCCTTCTTGGCCGTGACTTTATACCAGTCAGAAGTGGCCAGGGACTCGGGCTCTCCTATGATCTGCAACCTTTACAAACATCATCTTCTTCCCTGGGACCATCTTGTGCCCACTGCACTTCTGCACCAGCCATTATTGCCCAGCAATCCCACCATAGCACACCATTTCCACCAGCCACTATTGCCCAGCAAGCCCTTCCTGCCAGTGACATTGGACCAGGCGGCACTGGCCAGGGACTTGGGTTTTCTCATTACCTGCAACCTTTACAATCATCTTCTTCTTCCCTGGGACCATCTTGTCCCCACAGTACTTTTTCACTAGGCACTCTTGGCCAGCTATCCCTTTCTGACAGTGTCTTTGCTCCAGACAGCACTGGTCAGCAATCCCACCATGGCACACCATTTCCACCAGCCACTATTGCCCAGCAATCCCTTCTTGGCCGTGACTTTATACCAGTCAGAAGTGGCCAGGGACTCGGGCTCTCCTATAATCTGCAACCTTTACAATCATCATCTTCTTCCCTGGGACCATCTTGTCCCTACTGCAGTTTTTCACTAGGCACTATTGGCCAGCTATCCCTTTCTGACAGTGTCTTTGCTCACACCAGCACTGGTCAGCAATCCCAGCAGGGCGCTTACATTGTACCAGCCGGTACTGGGCGGCAATTCTTTCCTAGCAGTGACTTTGGACCAGGCAGCACTGGCCAACAGTTCCAGGATGGCAGGTCTCTTGGATCAATCAGCAGTGGCCAGGTATCCATGCACCCCAGTCTGCAACCTGAACAGATGGCTTCTTTCTCCCCTGGACCACCATGTGCCCACTCCACTTTTGCACAAGCCATCCCTGGCCGGCAAATCCAGCAGGGCTCTTTCCTTGTCACACCCATCCCTGGCCAGCAGCAGGGCATACACTGGGCACCAGCCGTTACTGGCCAGCAAATTCAGCACGGCAATTTCATTGTCACACCCAGCACTGGCCAGCAATCCCAGCAAGGCAGTTTCTTAGGACCAGAAAGGACTGGCCAGGGATCCAGGCTCTCTGATATGCAACCTGTACAGAAGTCTTCTCTCTTCCTGGGACCACCACGTGCCCACTCCACTTTTGCACGAGCCATCCCTGGCCAGCATATCCAGCAGGGCTCTTACACTTTACTACCCAGCACTGTTCAGCAATCCCAGCAGGGCACTTTCCTTGTCACACCCAGCACTGACCAGCAATCCCTTGATGGCAGTCACCTTGTCCCTTCCTGCCCTTTCTGGTGGAGCAGCACGGACTGCTCTTGGTGCATAAGGGAACGCGTCTGCCTGGTCCACATCTACCCACCTCACCATGGGTGGCACCGCAGGCCCAGAGACAGCAGCAAGGGGTGGCACGGATTTGGCCCTTCTTTCCAGTGGCAGAAGAGCAGTGTCAGGGAGCAGGCCCGGAGCAGATCCCCACAGTGGGGTGGTGATCACCACCCCTGGTATGTGAGCGTCATGGACCACAACAGCTCAGCAGGGAGGAATACGAGGCATGATCATCCTCTTCCTGACGCTGCTCCCAGGAATGAGGCAGCTGCAGAGCCCTCCAACAGCAGCTCCCTGAGGGCTCTGCCAGCCCGTGCTGCTCAGCAGCAAACCCAGGCAAAGAAAAGGGTGCGGAGCAGGTCCCTGCATCGGGGCCTGGGCCGTGATTTCCACAACACATCTGTGGATTTCACGGACTCTGCTTGGAAAAGGAGGAGGAGGAATTCAGCACCTGAGAGAAAGAAGCCAAAGAAGTGATGAGGATGATGGGAGTCATGCCGAGGAGGATGGGACGCTGCCAACTGCCTGCCCGTCCCCTGGCCAACAGGCAGAAAAGACAGATCTGGAATTAAAAACACTTGTTGGTTGGCATGTGGAATTAATGGGGGTGTTTCTTCTGGGCAGGTGGGAAGGGTTCTGTGATGGTAGTTGGAAAGCTGTATGCTGGCGACTGCCTGTCTTTCAGGCTTTTCTCTTGAAAGAAGAGACTTGAAGGGGACTGGGCTGGAGGAACTGACAGCCAGCAGGACTGAAAGGGGCTGAATGGCTGGGCCCAGCGGGTGCTGCTCAGAGGCACAAAGTCTAGTTGGAGGCCAGGAACTAGCGCTGGCACCCAGGGGTTGGGCCTGATTGCCATCCTGTTCACCATCTTCCTTAAGTAATGGTCCGGCTGACAGGCAGAGTACATCCTCAGCAAGTTGGCAGTTGACAGCAGGCTGGGAGGAGCTGCATTTAGGGCCACAAGGTCATGCTGCCATCGCAAGAGACCTGGGTTGGCTGTCTGCAGAGCTTGTACGAGTCTCTATCCTTGGAGGTGTTCTGCAATCCTCTGGACGTGGTCATGGGCAACAGGCTGCAGGTGGCCCTGCTTGAGAAGCGAAGTGGAACTAGGTGACTTCACCCTCCAGGTGCCCTCCCAGTCTGCTGCAAGCAGCTGTTGAGTCTGTGAAATGGATGCCCACAAGAGAGCCCAGCCGCTAAAAAAAAGTAAAATATCCCATCCCGTGAAGTGGGTACGGCTCCCCAGAGCAGAGGTGGGGGCTAAAACTAAATATCCCGTCCCACAAAGTGGATACAGCTGGCAGAGGTGGGGAGTAAAAAGTATCATGTGCCACAAAGTAGGCTCAGCTAGGGATCCCCAGAGGTAGCGGTCAATTCAGATCGAGTCCTCCTCTCTTAATTAATTTCTTTAAACAACCCAGTTGGCAAGATGAGGCTTGAGAACTCACTGCGCAGCACTCTATGAGCAAGATCATTACCCAGGAGACTTTCAAAAACACACCTTGGCTTAAAATTGAGTAAGATTATAAAGCTTGTTAAAAACACACCACACTATACTCTCAACAGGAATTGATTACAAATAGAAGAACTTAGCAAAAAGGTACTTTCAAAGCAATGGATTTCAACTTAGCGAAACTTAAGGAAATTGTAAAACAACAGGCTACAACTAACAAAGCTTAACAAAGTTATCAAAGCAACAGGTGACAATTAGCAAAACTTGTCAAAGCAACAGGGTATAAAAATCCAAGACAGTTAGACTATGTTACCCTTATGTGCCGAGATAAGGTTAGAAAGAGAGAGAGAAGGAAAGAACCAGGAGAGAGAGATAAAGAGGGATAGAAAAGATCTCACCCCCCTTGGATCCAGTGCTGATCTTGGTAGGAAGCTGTGGTCCTTGGGTGGCAGGCATGCCCCAAGGGTCTTTTATGCTACCTGGGCCAACTTTTTGGCTTGATGTATCTTGTGCAGACCCAGTGTGGAATTTTAGACTGTTCTAGAAGTGAGTGGTGGGACATGGGGAGCCAGGTGGTTGCTTAGGCCTCCCAGCTGGGTTGACCAAGAAACCTGAGTTCTTAGTTCTTAGCTGACCTTAGTTCTGCACACGCGCTCTGTTTGGAGATCTTACAGGGGGCTTGCACAATATGGCACTCTGCCTCCACAGGGTGCCACTAGCATCCCGCTGCTCCTTCTTAAATCAGACCAGTGTCCTGCCTATCAGGGTGGCCACCAGAGGAGGGGCTCCCTTTGCAAGGACAGTGTCCAGCTTATCGGGATGATCACCGAAGGAGGGGCTCTTCTTGCGAGACCAGGGCCCAGTTTGTCGGGGTGGATACCAAAGGAGGGTCTTTCCTTGTGGGAACAGCGTCCAGGGTGTTATCGAGTGAGGCCCCCACCCAAGCACAAAGTCCATTTTGTCAGGGCAGCTGTTTTGAGACAAATGTTCATGTAGGGACTCTACAGTCTGTCCCACTGTCCTCAAGTGAAGACTGCTGTGAGAATGGGCTCAGCAAAGTGGCAAACACAAAGCAGTTGTTAGATAGAAGTGTAAGGTGATTTGTGATGGCGACAGGTGTGACAAGTTTGAGATGGCTGTTGGTAAATGCTCTGCCTACAGCGGCGCCGTTAGCAAATGTCAGTATTGCAGCAATAATAATAAAGATCTGCAAGACACAAGACACCTGGGGATGCTTTCACCCCGAAGGTGAAAGTCACACCTCTACCTGTTGGGAAGCAGAGAGGGTCAGGCCCGTCGACCTATCCCAGGGGAGGTGTCCCTGCATCTGCAAATCAAACTTATACCTCTAGGAACCAGAGAGACAAAGCCTGGAGTTGCAAGGGTATTTCAGAGACCTAAATGTAGATGCAAATGCTGAATTGGTTTTACAAAACCCACCCAAATAAGCTAATGTTTGCCTCACTGAAAAACAGTCCCCTTTGTGACCTTGTGCAAATCCCTCATAGGAATTTACCCACACTTAGCAGCTCCAATACCTTTATGAATCTGTTTCCTTACCCTCCCCATTAAATGGCTCTAAGTCAGCAACTGGAACTAAGGGGACATGGGTTAGATACTGGATGGGGACAATGCCTCATTGTGGTAGACGCTGTTGCATAATGAATTCAGGACAATTCACAGTTCAAAATGTCTCTCAATCGATGTGCAAAATAGCTTTCAAAATATAAACAGGGAGAACAACTTGTTGATGCATAAGGAAAGTGATTATTTGAAGAGAAAACAAACCATCAGTACAGACTGAATAAGCAGGTCATGAACAAATGGTTAGGAATATCCTCAGCACAAGGACAGTGGGGCAGATAACCATTTAATCTCAGAAAAAGGCAAGAAAGAAAACTGGCAAAACTTTGTGACATGTGACTTCTTCACACATGAGGATCATGCACTGCTAAAGAATCTACATGCAACCTGCCTGCTCAGTCCTCTTTGTACAATTGATACCAAATCTATCACTGGTCACCATCCATTTGTCATGGTAACACTTTTCTCTCCAAGCCTGTTTTTGTGAAATTTCCCTAGAACATTCTGACATGAGAGAGATGACTCAGGCTTCTGTGCTGCTCATCTGCTCTAAAAACAGCTTCAAGTTTTCATCATCCACTCAATTTTCAGATATCAGCAAGTTGACAGTCTTGATTTGATCTCCCATTGGATTACCATCTGCAGACACCGAGTTCCTCCATTAAGAATGAAGATTCATCCTAAGGCACCGGGTGAGAAGTCAAAACCCAGCTCTACCTTAAAAATTGGATTTTCATATCTCAGTGTCAATGACCAAATAAGACCGAGGCCCACCAAGCACTGGTTACAGGTAACTACAAAACTAAACAGTTACGCTTAGGGCCTCTGAGCATTTGCGTAGTTTGTTTTTTGTTAAGTATTTTCTTTTGATTTGTTTTTTGTTTTTGTTTTGCCTTTTCTACTTTTTATATGCTTCATTACTAAAGAATGGAAAGAGATCTTAAAGAAAGAGGAAACTCCAAACAGACAACTCTGCTGACAAAGCAACAGGCGGCAGCCACACAGAAAATTATTGCAATAAACCAAAATAAAGCTACTTTTTTCTCATTAGGCTCTTGGATAAGAACCAAAATATATAGTTCTGCAGTTGTGCAATCAGGTACCCAACTCTCTGGACATTCACTGAAGCTGAGACACTGTCCACAATAAATAGAAAGAAGAATATTCAGTTATTACTTACTGGGAAAGGGGAAACTTACAGTTGCTCCCCCTGGTTTGAGTCTCGTTGTAACAAGTCTACTTATGTAGATATATGGAATGGAATATCTCTTGCCAGTCTTGCTGTTCGTCTAGTCCAGGGTCATAGATCTCCTCATAGCTCCTGAGCCAGCAGAGCAAAGACGTGACCTTGAAATCTTGGCAGCAACATAAACATTCCAGTGTTATCAGTCCACTGGCTGGGATGGTTTTTACTTGTTAAAAGAGAGCTTACTGAAAGGGGAAAAAAAGAAATCATTAAAAGGAAATTGGCTTCATCCTGGCTCAAATCAGGACAAGGACAAAAGAGATTTTCCTCTGCCATTTGAATCTAAAGATCCTTGGATTCTCCTGATTCTATATCAGACCTCTAACATGTGAGTATCAACAGCATCTTCAGTGATAGAGGAGCAGGTGGCAGTGCTTGGGTTGGATAACTGCCAGCAACTTGTGGCATGAGGGGCAGAAAGTTAGGGAAGCACTTCCATCAGTATAAAGATAAAAATGTGACACAAACCCAGTAGTAAATGGCTGAGGACAGCAAGTCAAAAGTGGGAAGCAGTTGCAGTGTCTTCATCTTTTCTTCACAAATTTGTATTTATTTGTATAGCACTCAGCTTCTGGGGCAGTTACGTGTTTCTCTGCTGTGCTGACTTAGTAGCATCATCTAAAAACAAAGCTTCCCACCTATTCCAGATTGCTGTTGTTTGTTAAAGACTCCAGTGCAATGCAGAGACTGATGTTGAATCCATCAAGCCAAACAAGGACAAGTTTACTCTGTCTATGTAAAACCACTTTCTTCAGTGTATTTATGCCATAGGGCATGGTTACAGATGTCTCTGAGGAAAGAACTCCCTGGCTTTTGAGGATATTCAGCCACAGTGTGTCCAGGAGTTACAGCATAATCCTGCTTACAAGCTACAGGCTTCAGCAGCTCTCCAGGAGACAGGAACCACCAAGGTTCAGACACAGCAGTAGGCACCATATAAGCTCCCATGTCCAATTGGCATTTGAAGACTGAAGCTGAGGAGACATACAAAAACAACCCAAAGTCTCCTTCACTGCAAATATTATTCAGGCAAGAGCATGTGTTAACTGTCCAGCAGCAGCGGGTTCTCAGGTGCCAGACACGTAACAGTACAGGCAGTGGACCAGAACAGATGCCCGAGTGCAGGCAGGGAACCGGGAAAGGAGAAAGGTGTTATCTGAACTGGAATATTAACTGTCATTTTTAAGGTTGGTTATGCTGAAGGCACTTTAGATAACAACACTGATCATGCAACAAAACTTGAAGCATTTCTAAAATACTTTGTTAATTCTGTGGAAATGCCAATGTATCTACCTGCAAAAGGTAACAGCTGTCACTGAACACAAGAATACAGCAGGGAATCTTGTCACACGGCAGCAGGCCCAGGCTGTGTGCAAGTGTTTTGTACATGGAAATCTTTAGCATTGCCCTGGGGCTCCCAAATCAGAGGCCCGGCCATATAGGCAACAGTGTGTGAATTAGAAAAGGTCACAGCTTTAGTAAGAGAGACTTGGAAGGTCCTCAGGTCCACAAGGACATAAAGAAAGCTGGAATCCCGTGTTTTTTTAAACTTTATGATAACTTGATGTCACTAGGCAGGTTGGCCTCCCACCACTGGAAAAACAGTATTTTGCCAACCTGTCTGACCATGGTGCTGTCTGTGGAATCTCTGAGTCCTTTGGTCATGCACCAGTATCTCCACACATTAAGAGCACAGAGTCTGGCCTTGGTGGTGTGGGCCTCACAGCATGGATCCACAGGTACTTGGGAAATGAGTTTAACTGAAGACACTAGAAAACAAATAAAGGAGACCAAAATAGCCTGTCCCAGTGACATGCCACCACCACTTCTGGCCAAGAGCAACTAGATGTTTTTCACAACATGTGAGGAATTTAAGACAGGTGAAACACAGCACTTCCCTGATGGTTTCCAGTGACTCTGTGGACTGAAAGCTCAGATGCAGGAGGAGGGGAACCAACAAGGAATCACAGGGCTGCCACAAAGCTAAACATCTACTGCCAGGCAGACCCAGTGACAGTGAGGGAGGACCACAGCATCTTTGAGCTCCAGTGCGAAGCTTTGAGTGGGAGGAAGACCAAGGCAAAGGCTTTTCCTTTCTTGGTCAGTTCGGGAGCAGGGGAAAAACTTGTCCTTATCCATAACGACATCTGCTGTCGTGGTAGAGATCAGCAATTCTATTCCACCCTACAGCCAGCATCCTGGCCAGACCTGCAAAACAGAATGGCCTTAAGTGAGCTGCTTGTCCCTCCAGACAGGTCCCTGGGCACTGGCTAGGATCTCATGCTGTCCCCATGCAGACTGAGATCAGAGACTGGAAATTCCACTGAATGTGAGGGAAACTCCAGTGACCTGATGGGATAGTTGGAGAAAAACCTTCCTGAGGGCTGTGGATGCCCACCAGGCGTGAGGAAGAACCGCTTAAGACCACACTGAAGTACAATTTTTTGGTATTATTAGCTTTGGTGGGTATGTCTTTATTAAGCTGCTCTCTGCACCATTAGGAGGAGTCATCCCCATCCCCCAGAGCTGCCATGTCACAGAGGTGTGATGTCACGATTCATGTTGCAGCTGGAACTGCCAGTGTCTAGGAAGGAGCACAGCACAGCCCCTCTCCCCTGCTCCTTGTCCAGACCCTCTGCCCTGCTCCTGGTTCTTGACCCAATCCTTCTCCCCGCATCCCACCACCTCGGCTCTCACCTGTGTGCTGGCATACCAATGGCACTGAAGGCCCAGATGAAGAGGAGGACACTTGTCTTGCCAGAGGTGTGGCCCCACTCTGTGGAGCTGAGCACCCCCACACTGCCTGGGCAGGCTGGAGCAGGCACCATGGGCCTGGGGCAGAACAGGGACCCTGCTCTGAGGAGTTTGGGGTCCAGTAGCTTGGCTCTCCCTGTCCACCAAACCTGCATGGCCACAGGCTTGCAGAAGTCTTTCTGGGCTGCTCATTCCCTGCTGAAATGGAGCATCCCTGCCTGGGGGGCACATGTCCCTGGGAGAGCCCCAAGCACCAGCCAGGCTCATGCTGGAGGGATGCTTGCCAGAAGCAGCTGGATCCTGCGCTGAGCTGGATCCAGTGCCTTCTCTGCCCCTTTCCAGGCTTGAGCCACAGGAGCTCAGCCCTGCCTGGGGAGCAGCACAGAGCCCAAAAGCCACTGTGCCACATAAGGAGCTTCTGGGTGCCAAGGCAGATGTGGGGCTGGGGTCTGTGCCCAGGGCCCTGCAGGGCAAGGAGCAGGGCCATTCACCCTTGCCCTCTCTGCTCAGCAGATCCACAAGACCTTGCAACTCCCCAAGCTCCTGAAACTCACCAAAAGCAGGAGCCTCCAGCTGCAGGTGCTGGACCCGCAGTTCTGGTGGGTGCTGGGGCTCCCGGAGCAACCACGTACAGCTCCTGCTGGGGACATGCTCAGGGGCCCTGTTACCCTATGGCTCTCCCCAGGCCCAGAGGCACCTGTCCCACAGGCCTGCTTGACTGGCCAGGACAGCACCAGTGCCTTTTTCTGCTTGACTTTCAGCTTAGGATCTGCTCCCTCCTGCTGGAGCTGGCAGGGGTGCCTGACAGCCAGGGTGAATGTGGCGACAGAAGTGGGTGGAGATGGAGCTGAATGTGGAGCTGGGGGAGATGGGAGGTGGACGTGGAGGTGGAAGTAGCAATGGACACTGACCCACCAGCACACGCACGTGCTCCCTCTCGGCACAGCCCGGTCCCCTCATGTTGGTGGGACAACCACCACCATCACACTGCCCTGGGCCCTGGGAAGGAGCCATTTCTTAGGGCCAGGCAACTCAAGTCTAACCCTGAGCCCTAAGCCCAGCCAGCAGGGCCCAGTGCTGACTGACAGCAGAGTCCTGCTGTCCCAGCATGGCCCAGGGCTCTGGTCTGTGCCCATCAGGGCCAACCCCAACCCCAAGCAGCTTTTGCCACCAAGCCAGCTCAAGAACAGCCAGCTCTGCTCAGCCAGGAGCTCCTCCTTAGCCAAAGGGCAAAGCTGCTTGCTTCTCTTCCAGGGCCTGATGGAAAAGCAGGCTTGGTGGAGCTGGAGAAGCCCTTCCAAGTCCAAGTTTTGATTTTTTAGTTCAACTTATCTAAATAAAGACATTTGTTGGTTGGTTTGTTTTAGACACAAGCTTTCTCTCTGAGTCCTAGTGTCTTCTGCTTGAACATCAAACATTCCACTTGCTCTGGGTTCCCAGGGCTGAAGGGGGAACCTGTGAACAGGAGTCCCACTGACAGAAGCCACTGTGTGCTGGCTTCAGAGAACATCTGATGCAAAAAGGCCACGCCCCTAGCATGGAGACAGGTGTCCACATTTGGACGTCAAGCCATTGCTCACAACTCTTTGAGTGCGAATTTCCAGCCAGTTCCTTATCCAGTGAGCTGTCCATCCATTGAATCCATACTGTTCTGGTTTTGAGACCAGAATGTCGTGCAGGGCACTGTTGAAGGCTTTGCAGAGCTCCAGGTAGATGACATCTGTTGCTCTGCCTTTGTTTACCGAGGCTGTGACCCCATCATAAAAGGCCACCAAATTAGTCAGGGTGGCAGTGGGCTGGTAAGTCCATGCTGCAGGATCAGAAAGGCAGTGGTAGTGCAGGAAGTGCTTAATCATTTCACCAGCTTTCATAAACTTCCACCCGTTAAAAAAAAAAAAAAAGAGCATCATGCTCTCTGTAATGATGTGTGTCAGCACTTAACTGTTTTCAGCTCAGGTACTAGAACATGATTAGATCTCAATTACAGGACCTAGAGAGTCACCACCGGACTCTGCACTCTGGAAGTCCTTGTGCTCTGCAAGGCTCACGGCCCTAGTGCCATCCCCAGGGCACTCACAGAACTGCTCTCGGGACTAAAACCCGCTCACCTCCGCCCCTTCGTGGGCTGCCAAGTGCCTGCAACACGGCAGCGCTGCAGGAAGGTCCTAGGAGACAGACTTCACCTCTGTGGGGCTGGAACAAACCAGACAAGAGCCTCCCTGCTGACAGTAAATTAGCCGAGAGCTGATTGTAGCCTGAGGTCAGAGAGGTGTTTCTGCTCTTGGATTATCCGGGATGCTGACACGCTTCCCAGGCATCCCCAAGCAGTAAGGCAGGGAAGAGCTGCTTGTGCTACGAAAGCAAAGAAGCTCTTGAATGCATCTGAGAAGCCAGAGGGCATGAGCTGCCCCTCAGAGCAGTGTCTCAGCAGCTGCACAGCAGTGCAGGCAGACAGGGCTCCAGGGGGGCACAGCACCAGCACTGCCCTCCCGTGCTGCCGGGAGAGGAGCGGGAGGGATGGGCGGGATGGCCGGGAGCGGGGAGCGGGGAGCGGGAGCGGGGAG
>NW_009954225.1:58835-75830 GCF_000747805.2 Chaetura pelagica | reverse complement strand
GGGTTACGGGCGGGCGAGGAATCCCCGGCAGGGATGGAGAGCGGGGAGTCCAACCCGCCAGGCGGGGGACAGAGAACATCTGATGCAAATAGGCCGTGCGCCCAGCACGGAGACGGGTGAAAACAGCTCTTCCCAAGCTTTACTGCTGCAACTAAATGCTTAGACCTTGAATACGGAGGGCTAAGAGTTTTTCTGAGATACATTGCGCAAGTACCAGCCACACCCGAAGTGGACAAACACCCTGACCTAACACATCAACTGCCTTCCCTCTCTCTCCCTTCCAGGAGCCCATCCAAAATGGAAAAGGAAAGTGCCTGTCTGGGGCCTTCCCAGGGTCAGTGTTGCCCTCGGCTGCTGGGCTCCCTCTGCAGGCCCCAACCGGATCCCGCCTTGCCTCTCCTTCCGTACTCAGACACTCACCAGTAAGAGGATGAAAAGCACTCCAAAACTAAGCAGACCAATTGCAAAGTCGACACCAAGAAAAGAGATCTCTGGTCATAAACACGTTGTTCAATAATCTGCTCTTCCCAAAAGAAGCGATGTCCTGGCTGGCCCGGTTTCCTTTGCTGCTTCCATAGGATTTCAGGACAGCTGGCACCAGCACGGGCCTTTTCCTCCTGTGTGCACCAGGATCACAAAACACAGCACTTTGCACAGAACAGCTGTCCCTGTAAGAGACCTCCAGTGGAAGGGAGAGCACAGCAGCAAGATCAGGTGGGTCTTGCAGAAATACTAGTGCTCCTCATTTTTTTGCTTGTGTGCCTTGGATGTTGGGGTAATGGGAAATAGGGCACATTTCTAAGTCTGAAATGACCAAAACTGCTCATTGAAGTGGGTAGTTTCTGTTTTGACATGACACACCGTTTTACTTAATATCATTTGTCCTATGGTACTTTGAACTGCAAAAATATATTTAAATGAAGTGTCAGTGATTCTCCATGGTGCAATTCCTATATTCAGACCACAGAGAAGATTCCTGGCTGTTTAGAAGACGAACTTGGCACATTTCACAGACCTAATCTGACAGTGAAAGCAAGGGAGGACCGTAGCAGCTTTGAGCTTGCTGCAGAAACACTGGGAGGAAGACAAAAGTAAAGGCATTTCTTTGCTTCGTTAGTTCAGGAGCAGGGGAAAATCTTGTCCTCTTGCTAGGAAAGCCTGACTCTGTGCTGCCAGTGTGTCACACCTCCACGGATCTCTTTGTAAGCTGGACAGGCAGTGCTAACTAAGCAGGGTTTTCCACCCACAGCCTCTCTTACTTCCTGTGAGGCCAAAGAGAACCAGCCCTGTTGCACCAGTGGACCAAAGGCAGATGCCTCGTGATGAATACTGTGAGTTAAATGGACACATGCAGTGTGCAGTTCATAAAAGGAGAGCCTTAGCCCCACAGGCAAGAATTCAAGTAGAGGCTTGATAGAGAACCTTTTCATAGGCCTTCAGGCACTAAATATCCTTCATGAGAGAGTAATACATTTTTATGATACCACTATAATTTTATGATATCCACTATACTTGAAGTCTGCTTTGTACAAGGATGAAGCTAATGGATTTTGCAGCCCAATGCACATTAGCTGTGAAAGCTTTGCTCTGAACACTGGTACACTGAGGAAGTGATCCCCACAGTCACCATCTCAGATGCAGGAAAAGGGAAGAGGTGGTACACTCCAAAGGAGGGAGAGGCTGGATTTCTCCTTCTTCAGTTCTGCAGGCACAGCTGGCTGTTACTGCAGCCCCAGAGGTGTAAACCTGCATGCTAGGAAGAGATGATTTTAAAAAGAGGTTGTTGCAGCTTTTGTTGTTAATGTAAAATGTAAAGAAACAGCATCAACCCAACTGAAGAACACACTGCATACAAAACACGCTGTAAAGCTGAACACACTCTGCACAGGCTAACAATGTCAGCACCTTGTCCGAGCCACTGAGCTCCAGACACTCCTTTAACAACAGTCCTCACTCTGTAGTCAGCAGACCTCTGACAGCCCAGGGCTTCCTCTGAAGACTCCAAGAACATGGCTGAAAAAAAGCACACTATGCAGGGGGCACATCTGAAAAGCCCACATCACTGTGCCAGCTTGTCCAGGGAGAGTTCTCACAAACTGTAGGGACCTTCTCCTCCTTCTGTCCACGGCAGCTGGTCAGCGGACAAGAACAGGACTTCTTTCCATCTGAAAGCCAGACTGTAAGTTTTTCTTCTAAACTGATCTGTGTTTACAAACTACCCATGGCAAATGATCCTCCTCTGTCTGTACTGGTGACCTGTAGTCCTGGCAGCCACCTGCCCCCCTCTGCTAGCCCAGGTATGGTGCTGTGAGGGTGTTGTGACAAATTCAGGTGACATGAACTTGGGTAGAAGTTCCTCTGGTCAGTGGCTCTTTCCATCAAGTTTCCATCATAGAATTATAGAATGTCTATAGACCTGAAAGATCACCTAGATCCACACTCCCTGCATGGGCAGAGACGCCTCCCACTAGAGCAGGTTGCTCAAAGCCCTGCTCTTGAACACTTCCAGGGACGGGGCTTCCACAACTTCCCTGGGCAATTGTGCCAGTGCCTCACCACCCTCATAGTGAATAATCACCTCCTAACATCTAACCTGAATCTCCCCTCTTCAAATTTTAATCCTTGTTGTTGCCCTACAGATCCTGAATTCCACCATTTCATGGTCACTGCAGCCAAGGCTGCCCTTAAGCTTCATGTTGTCCACCAGGCCATCCTTGGCTAGAACAAGGTCCAGCATAGCACCTTTTCTTGTTGGCTCCTGTACCATTCGGAGGAAGAAGTTGGCATCAATGCATTCCAGGAATTTCCTGGATTGCAGGTGCCTTGCTCTGTTGTGTCTAGCAGATGTCAGGGTGGCTGAAATCGCCCATGAGGATCACGGCCTGTGAATGGGAAGCTACACCCATCAACCTTTAGAGGGCCTCCTCCACTCTGTCATCCTGGTCAGATGGCCTCCAGCAGACTCCCACTCTAGTATCACCAGCCTCTGTCTTCCCTTTAACTCTGACCCATAAGCTCTCTGTCAGGTCCTCATTCATCTCCAGGTGGAGCTCCATGGACTGCAGAACAGTGAAGCAGTTTTGTAGAGGCTTGGGGAGGTAGTCTTTGAATACAGACCAGCTTTCTTGGGCTACTCTCCCATCCACGATTTTATCCCATGACATCCTATCAAGCAAATCCCTGAAGAAGCTGAAATTTGCTCTCCTGAAGTCCAGGGTAGTGAGATTGCCACAGCCCTTGTCCTCTTGCTACAAGCCCCAACTCTGACTTAATATCCCAGCACACAATAAACCCTGCCTTGAGAAGCCAGACGTAATCTAAGTCTGTCTTCTGCTGTGTTTTGATAAATTGCCCACGTGATCTGATGATTTAGCAAATGCTCACCATGATTTTCAAGCCAAGGCCTGTCAGAAGTTAGTTAATTCCTGTGGGATTAATTGTAGAATGAGAACTTCAGTGAGGCTGATGCTGTAAAATCTTCCAGGGCAGCTGGCACTCTATGGTCAGGCTCTTGATTCTTCTAGGCTGTTTCCCAAGGTGCTCTTGGTGCTCTCAGAAGCTCTTGGGTCCGAGAGGAGGAGTTGAGCACACTCAGCCATCCCACAGGCAATCTGGGTTAAATCAGGGTACAAAGGGAGAAGTGGAAGCAACCAAGTTAGCAGAACTTTGCCAGTTTGCTTAGCTGCACCTGCATTAACCATGATAACCATTAACCATCACCTGCACACTCACTTTGAGACCAAAGGAAGGCATATTAACTTCAACTTCTGTGAAGAGAGCTTATTCCAAGCTGTGGAGTTTAACTGAGCAGACAACAGACAGTGAACACACCTGGTAGCTCCTGGCCATTACCTGTCTGCAGTCCCAAAACACCTGGTGGAAATTGTGTTCCTCTGTCCCTCATCCATCCACTTCACTCTTACTGTCCTGCACTGGTGTCCTAACACCTACACAAACACATTTTTCTTCCCCAGATGGCAGTTTCCTATGGGATATGGCCTTTTCCTTTTTCTCATGTTCCTTTGGCAGAACCTGTGACACTGTGACCTTCTCCAACACAGCTGGCATTCCATGAACAGCAGCTTAGTGGAATTTCATTTGGGCTCCCAAGGGATTTTTCCACTTGGCGTGTTTCTCATTCAGAATACAGGGGCATTGTTAGCTTTAATTTTCTTATCCTTTAATTGTAAAATCTCTTCAGCACAGAAGATACAGACCTGACAAAAAACTTAAAAGGTGCATATCCATGGATGCAGATTTAATGTTATTCCAGATTAACATTCAAACAAAACTATGTGAAGAGCAGCACTTACTGCTTAAATTCTAAGTGAAAAAGAAATTATTTCAAACCCAACTGTGCCTTGAAACTGATGTGACCAGATCAGGTTCAGGAAAATGCCTTTAATTCAAAAAGGACATGGGCTTTCACCCCTACGGAAGTGAGATGAAACGAGCACATGGTTCAAGTCAAGTTTACTTGCAAGTCTATCCCTAAGCAGGGAAGGATTTAAGCCATTGTTCACATGTTTTTCTAAAACACAGTCCCAGAAGTTAAGGAGGGTATGACAGCAGCTATTTCTTAGGGATCCTGCTTGCACTCTGCTAATCAAAATGCATCACAGGTCCATGGGAACTTCCCAGCTCGGCTGGAACTCGAACTTGAAAAGCACGAGAGTTGTACTTTTATTACACAATGTGCTTCAAAAGTCTTCTCACTTGATTCATGCAAGCAGCCAGATTTGCAGAAAACAGTTTATTAAATACATGAGACTTGGTTGCTACACCTAATTACAGCCAAATTACTGTGAATGAAGCATGCACTTTTCACAGACACCAATTACTATCTTTCATTATCTTTTCAATGGTCCTTAATTCTGTAAGTTTAAGGCTGTACCAATATGAATTTTAAAAAAACAAAAAGTCACACTACAGTAGTAGCAAACATTGTACAGACAGTGAAATAAATCTCTAACACAGCAGAACCAATCTTCTTTAAGATTATCATAAAGGAGT
Source organism: Chaetura pelagica (assembly GCF_000747805.2). Taxonomy (NCBI): domain Eukaryota; kingdom Metazoa; phylum Chordata; class Aves; order Apodiformes; family Apodidae; genus Chaetura; species Chaetura pelagica. Next base: position 70,817 of record NW_009954225.1, on the reverse strand, counting down.
AAAAATGGAGCTGAAGTGCAATAAAGACCAGGATATCTCTGGATTTTGCAGATCAATAAAAGTGAATGCCATACTCCAGTTAGCACCCAGCTGAATCCACTCTTTTCAAAAGCCTAATTATCTGACAAGTGAGCAAAGGATGAAACTCAGACACTATTAAAAAAAATAACAAACCACAACCTCTTGGTTTTACTTTCTTCTTATTACAGGCCCTTTTGTACTCAAACACTAAAGAAAGCCCTTTCCAAGGAGCCATTCGGCTGAAGTGTGCAGGCATGCAGCACAGCATAGGCCTGTGTACTCCATCCAATTAAAGAAATGGAGCATCATGGAGTAGGGAAAATGAACCCACAAAAAGCCACCAGTGACAAGGCAGCTTTGCTGACTGCATTTGCCTTCACTTTGCAGGACATTTCCCTGTATGAAGTTTGTTCTTAGGAACACACTGCAGAAATAGTAATATGGCATCCACATGGGTGAAAACTTATCTGACTGATGACAAAAAAGATTACCAGCCCTGGAAACCCAGAAGGGAATCTCGGGCTCAAAGTAGGTCATGAAAACTTTCCTCATTTTCAGCAGCGAAGCCTTCTTTGCTTGTTTTTCTCAGGTCACTGTGCAACTCCAAAAGGAAGGTAATTTGAGGACAGTGGGGTTGAACAGGTAGCTCTGAAAAAGAACTGTAGTTGAGAAGTCTGCTCCTGTTTTCAGAAACTGATGCAGTAATCTCTCCCTTCCCCTCAGATAACCTATGTTTTCAGGGCTTCATACATTAAAATGCATGAAAATACGACTTCTCCCCAATTAACTCGAGTATATAATCTCCCAAATGCAGGGGCAAGAGATCTGAGTAAGAAAGTGTCCCATGTACTTAAAAGTGCATTTTCAGTGGCAGATATGTATGAAGCACTGCTCATGCTAAGATCTCTGCCTTAAATAGCTGATTACAGCTGGGGCTTGCAAAGGCATCTAAAAAAAGAAAATCTCCAAATTCCACTGGGGTTTGGATGGATCATTCCCTCCTGGCTGCTCTCAGCAGCACAGCATACATAAGCAGAAAGGGTTTCTTCTAAAAAAACACCCCAAAAACCAAAAGCTTGTCCTGCAAGATAATGCGCTTCAGACAAAATGCAATTACAAGAACAACTACAGGGCTGACAACATGTACACTGAAGGCACCACAGGGGCTGGAAGCTGGTAGGACCCTGGAGACTTGGATCTAGCTATAAATAGGAGAAATGCAGGACACAAGTCTGTGTGTCACTGCCACACATATCTAGGATCAGAGCCAAACAGGCTCTGCAGAGTCAAAACTCTTCACTCATGCTGGTGGAAGCACACCTTCTTGTGTAAATGGCTTCTAGGCAAACAAAACAATGCAGAAACACATTGAAACTAGTATCAGCTTGCTTCTGATCTGGCACAAAGAGCCTGAAGAAGCCACCAGTTTTTAAAGGAAAAAAGGGCCAAACATTTCTGAAGAGAGCCCTGTTCCCTCCAAAGGATGGGAACAGAGGTGCCAGAACAGGCTTCTGAACATCCTGACAAACATAAAATTGAGATCTTTAGCTGGGGTTTTCAAATTCATCTGTTTACAAGGGACTGGCTTGTGACCCACTACATGGGGTGAGTTGTAGTGTCTTCTGGGCTGCATCCTTCAATATTGCCTTTTGTGTATGTCCTGGGTGCCACAAAAGGGGGCAGCAACACTGAAAATTTTGGCATAACCCTCTGTTTTGGGAAGTCTATTACATCACAAATTTATAAATTCTAAACTGTAATTTGCCTTTGTTGGGAACAGAGATAGATGGCTGTGGACCTGTACCCGTAAGGATGAATTCCAAACAGTCTTATTTTCCCAATTACACTGTTTTTATAGCAACTTTGTATTTTGGTTGAAAAGTCTTTTCAAGACATGTAACAGGCTTTCATCTCTCAATAGAGATGGAAAACTGATGGTTAGTTTTTTCCTTTTTTTGCTACAAAATGGTATTTTGAAGACCAGCCTAGGTGCAGCTGACCATGCGAAGTGGCTGGGAAGTGCACTAGACAGGTTAACATCACACATTTCCCTCCTGCCTGTTGCTGTTGTACAGTTACAGTGTAGTACCCATTTCAGCCTGTCAAAATCTTCTCAAAACCAAAACAAACACATATGCATGTCTGTATTTGCTGTACTGCCAGGTTCTGAGCAGCGGGTCGAAAATGCAATGTCAGAATTTTGATAAACAGGGTTTGTCTGCCATGAAAGCAGTTGGAAAGACCAAGAATCTTAGGCTTGAATTTCATCCAAGTCTCATTTGGCAGTAACGTGTGGCTTCAGCAGAGGAGGAAGAGAGACACCACTTGACCAGGCTGACGCTTGTTTACAAGAGGGGCTCACAACTGCTGAGAGAGCCAACAGTTTTTATGGCAATCCGATAATTTAATTAAACAGCATTTTAGCCTGCTCTGCAAGGACTTACACAAGTTTGGTTAATCTCTGGGTCCATTACCAATGGGAACACCTGGGCACTATGCACTCCCTCCTACCGCTCACACTCACAGCTGGAAGACTGTGACAGCAGCAGGTGTAGCTGGGGAAGATGGCTTCCTTTCACCTCTACTAAAGGAGGTTTTTCCAGATTACAAGTAATGAGAAGACACTTAAAAAAAAGCTAGAGAGTTCAACATTGATTTTTTTTCTTTTTTTTTTTTCTTTTTACTTTTTTTCTTTTAGGCTTCTAGCTGGCAAGTGATCATCTGTATAGAACAAGGTATTAGAAGTTCTGCACCTCCGCAATGTATTGATTCCTTCTACAGAAGGCACTAAATACTGGCTTAAATCAGGAAATGAACAGCAGAATGCAGAGTGTTGCCATGACACACAAGAAAACCTGCCAACTGGCACAGCTTTGTCATACAGGTTCCAGTTGCCTATGACGGTGGTAATTATAGCAGCACTGGTTAACATTTTTACAAGTACCACATAAACGTACCAATGCCAGAACATCTAGAAAACATGCAAAACTTCAAGAGCAACATCACTGAATCACACAATGCATAGAAATACTGTTGCTATTATTATTATTATTATTTTTTATTATTTGGCAGGACACCGAATCTTCTTCTTGTAAAACAAAAGCATTAACAGAATCTACTTTTTTACAAACTGTTCTTAAAAAAAATGAGTTGTCATTAAAGTCAGTGAGTGGGAAGTCAGCCTTAGAGAGAGGTTTAACTCAGAATGGATTGAACACTTAGGAGAGTTCACAATGTTAGGTGAAAATTTGGTTAAGTTTATTTTTCAACTGCTGTTTTGGGAGAGAGCTAATCTTGTCAGTTTAATAACTGGGAGAAAACACATTCACATTAAAAGATTAGAAAGATTAAACACTGAATGCAGGAAAAGATCAAAGCCTTACTTGAGCTGTTTCTTCCCAGTTCTGCTCACCATGAGACCAAGGGTTGTCATAGCAAAAATGCTTTTCAGAGGCAGAATTAAAGCCAGCAGGTAATTAAAACAAACGGAAAAGATTTTCTAATTCCAGTGAAAAACAAAGTAGGATATTAAAGGATAAGGATTAGGCTTGCCTTATTTAGGAAAAAAAAAAAAAAAAAAAAAAAAGATAAAAATTTCCACTGTGCTTGCCAGGCTTTCCCACTGCCTTTCCACTGTCTCTATGACACTTCATATTCCACCGCTTCTTTTTCCTCCAATCTCGAGTAATTTGGTCAATCCCAAGAGGTCTCAAGATGACCTTGAGACAGAGGACTCTCCTGGCAAAAGCAAACACTGACAACACAACTATGGCCAAGTCATGTCCTTACCTGCAGACTTCAGACCCACTTGTTATTGGGAGGCTGGTCACGAGCTACGTGCAGTTAACAGCCTAAAGGGGGTGGAAGCAAGAAGCACTGCAGGCATGCATTTCTGACTGTGCTCTGCAGAACTGGCACTAAATCCTCTCCAACAGCAGCCCCACCAGCTTGCAGGTACTGCCATGAACCAGAGCAAAATGAGCTTCTTTCAATTTCTTCCACTGACAGTTTTCAGGTCTCATCCAGACATTTCATGGGGTGGTTTGTCTGCAGCTTCCTGAACACTCTCACTATTTCTGCATTTCACGTCCATGCACACAGTGTTGTGCAGAGAAACCCAGTCTTGCAAGCCACTCACAGAAGATGCTCCCACAGAAAACAAAGGACTCCACAAAGCATTTTACACTGCAATCATCACTCAGTGCACCTTCAGCCTCAGAGTGGGAGATTTGTCTTCCTACACTAAAGCAACCAAACCCTGTTCAAAGACCACCACTACTGCCCTTCAGAATGCAGCCTTCTGGAGCTACACTTTGCATCTGCTGCTGAAGATACAGCGGGTGAAGTGTCTCTCCTGCACTGGCTTGTTTTCAGGCTGGAAATTTGACACAGAGGAAGTGTGTTAAATGCATGATAGTAGAACAGAAGGAGGTATTCTGGCAGGAGCAATGTGAGGCAGACCAGGGACTATGTAAGGCTACATGTGGTTTAGGCCAGCTGAGAACATGCTAGAATGGTAAGAAGGTCAGTCTTTGCAATATGACAGCCTTCAGAAAGCAGACCAAATGCTAGGCATGAAGAATTTTAGAATCACCTTTGTTCACAATAACAGCTGAAGTGGCAAAGTTGTTATCTGTACAATTAATTTTAGTGTAAGATTGTCTAAAACATTTTGCATTTTTTTATTCTTCTCCCCTCACTTGGCTGTTTCATTACTCTCTTGACACTTACAGACTGTATAAAACAGCAGTAAGCACAAAACGCAAAGTCAGATTCTTGAAGCATCGTGAAAGAGCTAAACACCTATTCTCATTCCCACTGAAAGTCTGTCCCACTGAATTTCAATGACACCACCCACCTCGCCAGTCTCATAAACACTATGAACTGAAACCTCTACTAAAGACAAAATATCAAACTGACATCTGAAAGGGTACTGATTTTTTCAGATACTAGTGACTGCTGTGTAACGAATGCTGAGCACAAGAACAGAAGATTAGGCAAAACCATCCTAATCCCTTTGAAACAGTAAATCCATTTCAAACACACAGATAGCTCATTGAATGGCATTTGTGTAATAAAACACACTGCATTTTGTGTGCATTACCAACTCAAGTTAACCAGGCCAGTGAGAAAACAGAGGAAATAAATTCTGCACTTGAGACAGAGTCTCTAGTGACTAGGTTAAAACCCATCAGTTCAGGTAAAAGCACCTCTCATTCTAAACTCATTTTTCTCCCCATTTTCAGATTAGGAATGAAAGCCTTAGACATCCCCACGGCTTTGAACATGGTCCAGTGAGTGGCGAGCAGCAACATTCTCAAGCAGCTTAAGGACGTCTTGAAGCTGTGGGGCCTTTTAGCTTCTCAGCCTCTCGGTTGCTTTCAGTGCTGGAAGACAACTTCAGCAGAGCTTGGCAGGGCCTGAGCTAGAGGCAGCACACGAAGGAGGAACAGGCTGGCACCAGGTATGCAAGAGCAGAGCTGGTAGCAGTGTAACCACACAACTTGCTGGGGGCTCAGAGAGAAAGCCCACATGTCCTCAGAAGGACCACTCCATCATCAGCTGAAGTCATGCTGCTGCGAAAGAGGTGGAACAGTGATGTCCTTGGTGGTCCTTAGATTTCCAAAAGCATTGAGGAGACATGATGCAGTCTCACATGTCCATCACACGCTGCTACCCATGGGGAAAGCATCATCATTTCCTTGTGCTTAGGGCCTTCCCCCTTCTTGGCTCGAAGACACCTGGCTGATAGGTGCGTCCTTGGCAAGCGTCTCCCCAGGCTCTCCCTTTCTGGAGAGCAGTGCAGCAACAGGCACATTGGCTCTGCAGAGAGCCAACAGCTGTGCTGGGAAACACCAGCTGATGCAGTACTGCCCCCGACCACCAAGGCATGCTCAGCATATGAGAACTGTCACCAGAAAGCACAGTTCTAGTGTTTGGGCTAGGAATTTAGCCCTACTTTATGCTGGACTGCCTTTTCTTCACACTCCTCCTCTACAGTCAGAATGCAGATTTAGCACAGAGATGAAAGCACAGAAAGAGAAAAAAACACATCCTTCCTCTTAAAAACAAGGATAACAACTGTCCTTAGGCAAAGCAGGCATCTCTTGACACTGACATGTAGCAAAAAACCCTCATTAATAAACTCCAACCTTTAACCGAGAGGCATGAACTGGATCATTCCAGGCAAATCAAGCTGTATTTGTGTGTCCTGCCAGCCCTCTTTCCTCCCACAGATTGACACTGTCTCTGGGAGTTCAGGGAGTCCTGGGGCTCCCAATGCCCTGTTGCCTGTACTACATGAGCTGTCTTCCATGATGTAATGAGCCCAAGAGTTACGTACTGTTGAGGACCAGGTGTCTCAGTCCTCTTCTGGTCCTCTACACAGGAGTGAATTTCATTTCCTTTCATGATTTGATTGCTCTCTCACAACAAAGCAGAAGAGAGAGGGAGAGTGCTGCCAGCATGAGTTGTGAGCCTACAGCACGCTGACACGCAGCATCCCACAAGCCCTGCGTACCCAACGCAGGGCCATCCACCCTGAGTGCATTATCCCCAAAGCACAAGGTCACTTGGGAGGCAGGGAGTGAGCTCTCAGCCAAGGGACTCCCTGCACAAAGCGGTGCCCTTGCCCCACAGTGCAGACACCAGGAGAGGGGAAGGTTGATGAATTGGAGAGAGAGAGAGGAGCAGGGATGTTTGGGATGGGGAAAGCCAGTCAGTCAGTCACAGTCACTTGCAGCTTACAGTCAGGAGGAATGGTCAGCCTGTGCACCCCAAGTGCTAGTCAGGTCAGTCAATGCACTTACAGGATGTACTCAGACACAGGAACAAGAAAGGGTAAACTTGAGCTGGACAGGGAGGAATCCTAGTGCAACAGGAATACTCCATTTCCTTAAAGGTTGTTTCAGCCCAGGCTCTAGAGTGACAAAACACCTGCTCCTCCTGATCCCCATCTTCCACCCCATCTCACTTGCACAAAGAGCAGAACAAGTTCCGGTCACAAACACTTGAGACAAGCAAGCACAGCAGCACAACACATTGCTTGCATCTCATTCTCTGCATCAGCTTCCAAGAGGACAATGACGCTCTAGACTGAATACCAGTGCACAGCAGCTTCTCAAAACAAAAACGTAAAAAAGATCGAAAGCACTGATACTCTTCACAATGGAGAACGTGCCAACAAGGACACTGTTTCCATGGTCAGATTGTCCTACACGTCAGTAGCCTGGGTGCTGCTTTCCTACAATCATTGCACTACACAAAGGAACAAGGTCTGTGCTGCTGTTTTCCAGATGCCTTGTAATTTGGTCTACAATGTAGTTCACAACAGTGTTTCAGTCTCCTGCACTTAAAAACACATTTTGTTGCATGTATTTGACAATCAAACAGGCAGTTTGCAACACACAGATATTAAAGACTTCACTTTCAACAACCTGCATGAATACACGTGCATTGTGCAAATTCAGAAGATGATAAATACACACTTGAGTGACAAACAAGACAGAGCTTAAGCCGCCCAACTGCCCACAGCTCTGCCCCGCCAAATGTGGAATAGATCCAAGCGCATGTATTGTGCACAGTTGCACCCAGATCAGCCCAGTGACATCCAAGTGTAATCCCCATGTCTGACTCTTGGTTTGGTGTCACCAGAAGGCCACATGGGAAAGCCTGCACTGACATCCATGCAGGCTTCTGCACACTATATGCAGGCCTGTCCTTTGGCACTTTGCCTCTTGCTTAAGTTCAAGGGCAGATTTTGGTCTTGGTAGCACAGAGCAAATCCCTCAAAAGCTGGTACGTAGATGATTCTGAAGGTAACCAATACATCTGCAAATGGTTCAGAAGGGTCTCAGTCTGCACTACCCTTTTGATGGCTTTCCAAGGCTGCAGGAGGTGAGCCAGGTCAATGACTCCATGACGCTGGCAGGGGAACTCCTTCCTCTACCTCCCAGACTGGTTCTGCACCTCTATTTGTGAGCAGATTGAACTCAGGAATCCAGCAAAACAAGATATGACTTCCCTGTTTTTCTGCTGCATGTCAGGAGCAGAGGCAGTGCTCTGCTATGCCTCACTGCAAGCCACCCACCTGCCACCAGCTCACAAGCTGTGCTGAATGGGAGCAGCACGGCATTTTGCCAGCTGCCCTTTTGATGTCATGGTGAAAAGTACTCGGGTCAAAAGCCAAGGCAGGAAACCCCAGTCCTTTGCTCAGGCAGAGAGGAAGGAGATAGGAAGGCTTGTCAGGTTTGGCAGCTCCAGCTCCTGGCCACACTGCCATTTCTTGGCAGTAGGGAGTCTGCACACCATCACAGTGAGCTGGCAGCTTGCTGGTGGAGATCTGACACTCTTGGTCACAGGCGTGGGAGACAATTACCACCACCGGAGTTGTCACCCGTGGGCTGAGCCACGGTTACTGGGACATCTGGTCTCCCACCAGCATGAGACAAAACAATGACAGTGGTTTAAAACACAAGCCTCCCTCCAGTGGGTTAGCAACTCTCTGAGAGCTCTCCTACAAATGGCCATTCCTTAAGCTCTGGTCACTCAATTTCTTGCAACACTCCTCAAACGAAGACTGGGTAAAATGCTGTGCTAAATGCCCTTCAAAGCTAATACATTTATTTTGAGAGGATGATACTACTTGGGTACCATATTCTGGACATATGTGTTCAACTACTTCAACAAGTCACCTATTTGAGGCTGCCTCATTACAATTTGCCAATCTGCCACCAGCACCAACTGGAAGCTGGAGCTGCTACCGATGTTGCAAAGCAGAAAAAAACCAGCCCTGCAATGCTGAGACTACCACAGTAACCCACACAAGCTCTGAGCCCAGTAATAGTGTGAGAGGGAATTTGGTTATAAGGTCTGGAGATATATGAGTCTGCCACTCCACAGGACGACTTCTTTCCCCTACCATCTCAAGGTGGCTCTTCCCAGCAAAAAGGTGTGGTTGGACAGGGGAGGAGACATGGGAAGCCGAGATCTGCTGGCCCACAAAGGGCAGCTTATACCCAGCCTCATGTTACAGGACAGGAAAGGCAAGGTAGAGAAGCAGGTCAGATCCTGCAATAGCTGCCACTGGCAGGTGGTGAGGTGACTGTCAGTGGGGGAGAAATAGAGACCAAAGACATCCCTAAGAGGTTGGCTCCACAGTTGGTTTCTCATATGGCACCTCTGAGATCCTTAGCACAGGTTCCCCCACACCCTAGCAAAGACCAAGAACAGCTGCGTGAGTTCTCTGTGGGAAACAGCAAAGCAATCCCACAGAGAGCAATACTGGCCTTGCAAAACTGTTTTTTAACCATATCCCATTAAAAGCAGAGCCATGAAAAAGCAAGACTATGCTAACAGTAGTCTGATGGCTGCTGTCATCTGGAAGCTGGACAGCCCCCTTGCTGTCTGCACCTCATCTTTTTGTGCTTCCTTCCCCTTCACCTACCAGTCAGATAAGCCATGGCACTGAAAGCCATGGACACAGCTTGCACCCACTTCAGGAGAGGCACGAGTTGGTCTCAAGTCACAAGAGCACAGCTCTGCAGTAGGAAAGACTCACCATGCCCACTGCCCAGCAGCACCTCAGAGGCTGCAGGCTGGGTGCCTGCCATGGTGTCCAAGACCCTGGGACAGCTGCACACAGGACACTCGGGCTTGGTGCCAGACTCGCTGTGATGTGCAGAGCACAGGGAGACCAGCCTCACCTGCAGGAAGCTTCATGGGAGGACAAGCATTTGTCACAGTGGAAATCTCTACTGTTAAACCTTCCAGTGGCACATCTGCTACCTACCCCATGCCCACAACAGACCTTCAACAAGTCCTAAGTGAGGTGCAGGTCTTCTGCCACCTCCCTCGCTCACAGAACACTTCATCCTAGCAGCACAGAAAGCAGGTTTTAAACAGTGCCAGGTGAATCAGTTTATTTCTGTCTGCTACCTTTGTTTCACCCTTTCTTTGGAATTAGTAAGGATTAAAGTAAGTGCAGAGTTGCAGAACACAAAGGATATGTAGGAATGTGAAGGAATAAAGACAAACCAGCACCGAGAAAAACAAACAAACAAAAAAAACCCCAATCAAAACTCAAGAAATAAAAAGCCCCTCAGTGACAGTTTGATCCAGCCCCCATGGGAAGTCAGCTGAGGCTGACTCTTTCACTGACTCCAGTGGGCTTGAGATCACCCCAGGGCACTTCTCTAAAGCCTCATCACAGCCCTGGAATATCCTAGTGGAACATAAACTGAGCTGAGCTACTTGACAAGCAGCACACATCATTTTAAAGGCCACGAATTATAATAATTCACTGAAATACTGAATTGGTTAGTGTCTTCCCCATACTTAGAGAAGAAATGTTATGTTGCAAAGGCAAATGCTGGAACAGCAACACTCATTATCTCAAGGCTTTAAAAGAGCAGATTCTGCCTTTGGATTTACATGCACATTTGCCACTGCCCGCAATGGAAATACATTTTGTGCAGCTGACCTAAATTTGTTTTCCAGCAATTAGAACTACTCAGCTCTTCCATTTTCTGTAAAACACAGGATATTATCATCACACTCTCTATGCTATCTTTTTGTGGATTTCAAATGATGGCTTAGACACATTTGATGAATAAATTTCTGTGCAGGTTGGGATAAGATTGTGGATTTTTCTGCACTGTTGCATTCCCCAGAACACTGAAAGAGTGACTCTAAGTCAGTAGACTTTACATTAAGTATACACAGTGACAAAATACTAACAACTCATGCTTAAACAGTGAAAATCACATGTATGACAGTGGTTTTGCCATTATGCTTTCCCATGTTGTTGAAAATAATCCTTTTTTTAGCCTAAAAACCAGCAACATTTAGATGACAGAAAATCGTCAACAAAAACCAACGGTTAAAAATAGTCTTCAGCTGTCTTCAGGGGTATTTTTTTTCCCCATCTGCCATAAATTAGCCTCAGGAAACAAAATTAAAACTACAAAGAAATTGTTGTATAACGGTTTTGTGAACACTGATGTAAGTCTTATTTCTTGGTCTTGCTGATCAAGAATAAGCCAGCAGGTAAGAAGCAGCAGCCAGTGATATGTTTGCCTCCTCCACTCTGGGAGGTCATGTTAAAAGAGGTTGAAAAATGCTTTAAAACAGAATTGCTACGTAAGCCTCCCTGGGGATTCACACTGATGTGTGCATGTCAGAAACGGGATTTCCCGTCTGTCTTGTGTTGCCTGAGAACCACTTTTGTCATTTTAAAATCTGCATTATAACCCCTAAATACCTTTTGTTTTTGTATTAACACTGTAAATACTATGTTAGTAATACTAAACTATTTCTATTGACTTATTTGTAAAAAGAAAAATATATTATGTATTTCTATATTTTTATAAAGTGAATTAAGACTGGAGAGAGGGCTATGGGGGAGCAGTGTACAATCACAGTCCATGTGTTTTGTTGGGCACAAACTCAGCGTGTGAAAGGAAAAGGAAAAGGAAGAAATATTCAGCTGATGCCCCTCCTTCAGGCCGTGTCAGAGGAGGAGTCGTACGATGCTGACACGATGAAGTTGCTGGTATTGGAGTGGCTGGCCATGGACTGGGCAGCCTGCTGGCTCAAGTTATTGCAGATCAGCACCAGTTGGTTGCTCTGCGCTTCGGAGAGGGTGCTACAGCTCTGGTAGACGCTGAAGTTGGTCTTCCGGCCGGGGATGTTGCCTTTCTCGCACATCGTCTTTACCATCTTGGCAAGCTTGTTTTTCCCCAGGGCTTGGCAGTTGTACCAGTGAAGCGCGGCCAAGTTGACGACAGGTTTGATGGAGAGGTAGAAAGGCGCGTCCTCATAGCGCATGGCTGGCGGCCGCCTCTGGGCATATTCCTTGTAGTCCTGCACGGGGCAGGTCTGCGGGGAGTGCTGCGTGGCGTACACCCGCGAGTCCGTCCCGCCTCGCTTGCTCTTGGCGTTGACGTCACCATTGTCTGGCAC
>NW_009954225.1:56135-58685 GCF_000747805.2 Chaetura pelagica | reverse complement strand
TTTTGCTTAAGAGCTTCCTGGGACCTCTTGAACTCCTTATCTCTCGTGATACTGTACCCATACCTGTGCTCTTTGAGATACCGCTCCAGCCCACACTGATAGTTGGCTAGACTGTTTGGCTCGTATTCAGACCCATCCTTTTGCCTGGCATCCACAAAGAAGGAAGCAAGGTAGGCATCAAGCTCTTTGCAGGGGATGACGTAGATCTCCCGGGTCTCAGAGGGGTACTTGGAGATGAGGAACTCCCGGAAATTGCGGAGAGCCGTCTGCGTGCTGCGAATGGTCTTCTCGTTCTGCTCCCTGCTGAGCTCTGCTGCTCGCTCATCCTGCTCTGGAAGAGGGAGAAGGGGAAAGACAAAAGAAAGCAGGAGCAGTCAGTGTGTGGGATGAGCTTTTCCCAAAAAAAAAAAAAAGTCCTTAAAAAGGAAAAAAAAAGTACTACAGTCGATTTCCCAAAGGAAACTGGGGACACTGGTTTTGTGCATGAAGATTTGTGGGACACAGTGGGATTTGAGGCAATCTGCTTTTAGAACAAATGCAAGGTGGGTTTTTCTGGGGGTGCCAGGGCTGTGTGCAGGGCCCAATCCCAGCAACAAGCCCATTCTGAATTGCTTCATTTGTGAAACCAGAGGTTGTACCACTTCCCGTTTTGTCTACAAAAACCACCTAGAATGTCATATTGATGACAGTAAAATTATCTTTAACCAGACATATTTTAAAAGAGACAGATAAAGACAGAAATGTACAGCACAAAACAATGGAGCACATCCTGACAACAGACCCACAGGTGTAAGCACTGCAAAGCAACGTGTCATTTAGAAATGTACAAGAGGAAAATAAATAGGTCGCATGTTCACATCAGAAGACAGGGGAGAAGAAGATGAATATACAGTCTCTCTACATAATCAAGCTGAACCGTGACAGTGGAAGCACAATTGTAAACATTTGTTTTCATTTTGCATAAAAAACAAATTCTGGAAACAATGTTCTGTTGCTCCACAGGGCTGTAATCAATGGTCCTTATTATCAGCAGCATATCGAACCACACTACTCAAATGCAGCCCCTACTCTGGTTGTTATTGACAGCTGAATTTCAGGCTGATCACAAGAGAAGCATAAAAAATAAAAGCTTTTCACACCTAAGTGATGGGTACTTACAGACTGTGTCCTTGGCACATGCAGACCATCAGTCTGCACAAGCACATGGCTTACAAGCCCATAGGTGGAACTGTCATTATGAATGTGACAAACTGTCATGGTTTTAGCAAATGAACAGCAAATGCAAAAAGGAAAACAAATCCTTTCTTTCACTGTTCTCTGTAATTGTGAATGGACCATTCTCTTTTCTCTCTTCCACTTAATCAGCGGAAGGGGGGGTAAAAAGCAAGTTCTTGTTTCTTCTGTCTCATTGCAAAACCTGTGCCTTTTGGTGTCATTTCAGCAGTGCCACAGCAATGTCCACTGGGTGTCTCCCACAAAATACAAAACACAAAGAGGTGTGAGAGAAGGGGAAGGTCCCACTGCCTCTCTGCCTTTTGGAACCAGCAGCACACTCATGCCTTGCAAGGAGTGCTCTGACACTTGCTCCTTAGGCCACAGTTAAAAGGGGAGGTGGCAGGGAAGGAAAGTGCCGTCTCCTTCCCCAGCTCACCTGCAGTGGTTCATGCAGTGCAGAAACGTTGGTGCACAGCTGGACAGCTTCCCCTTCCACCATCTACAGTGACCCTGAAGAGATTTCATCCCAACACCTCCACACCACACCTGCAGACAGAGGCACAGGGAGTGACTTGCCCCAGGACTTGCCAGCCACCCAGAAGTAGAGACCAGTTTATATCCCCTGGAACTATGTCTTGTGTCTTCCCTGCAAAGCATCTGCTACATGCACAGCACTCGGTGCAACCTGCTGAGAGGCGCCCTCAAATCCTCTTCACAGCACAGAAAAGCAGGGGTAGCATCTGAGACCTTTGGAGGTTTCTGCAGCCATGAAAAATGCTTTCACAAAGCACTGATGTTTGCTCCAGCTGTGCGCAAAGGGAATAAGAAAAGGTCACCAGCCTGTTTCAGAAATTGGTTTTGATACTGATGTCAGTACCAAAGAGCTCCTAGCAGCCTGCAGTGAAGTCTCACACATTAGGCAGTGTATAGCCTGGAATCTTTTCTTACAGCAGGCTGGAAATAGAGACAACGCTCTCTGAAGCTCTGAAACAAACATTTACTCCGGTGCCTTGTTCAGTGCACCCACCACCACTTACTATAGCACTGTGTAAGTAATCAGTGCTTTGAATGACAGCCCACATCTTAGGTGTTGTTTCCATATAAACAGCACATATAATGGCTTGGTTTTGTACATGTCCTCAATCATGACTTCTCAGAGGACAACCTGTCACAACACAGCAGTCACACCCAACCAGTCATCTCTCTTCTGGCCTCTCTCCTTAACCTGCAAAGGAAACAGCCACATCTGCAGTCAGCAGGGACAAAACCCATGCTGAAATGAAGAGCCCCTGAAGTTGCACGAGCAAAACAGCACCCCAGAAACTATGCATTCCT
>NW_009954225.1:51742-56118 GCF_000747805.2 Chaetura pelagica | reverse complement strand
AGGTAGGTGGGTTTCCCACAAGGCAGGTGGGTTAACGATAAGGGGTCAGCTCCTCACCCACCCACCCTTGGAGAAATGCATCAATTTTCACTGTGAGTCCAGCCTGCTGTGGTAGCGTTTTATTCTCTTCCTGTGAGCCTGGATAAACATCCAGGATATCTCACGGCATGGGACAAATGCCAGGAGGCAGTGAGACCCCATGGGCTGAATCTGAGACAGCCAAGGTCAGCAGATGTCAGCTGAGCCTCAGCCAGCATCTGCATGAGCTCATCATCCACAGCAAAAGCAGATGACGCAGCTGAGCCCAGCTTAACTAAGACAGCTCTTTACAGCCTGGGAGAGCTGGGAAGGAGACTTAATTCTTCATGTCAATGAACTCTTCCATCTTCACTTAAACAAGGAGATTTCATGGTGCTGAAAGAAACAGTAAAATCCATCTCCAGATAGCACGAAGGCACAAATTGTCTCCAGATACACTTTTAATTTCACCAAAGTTTGTGTTTTCTGCTAATTTCATAGCCTTATCCTGTATGATTCTGGTAGTTGACTCTTGTCAGCACCTAAGCAACTCACAGCCACTTGCTCACCCCCACCCCAGAGAGACAGGGAAGACAACAGGAAGAGCAAAAGCAAGTAAGCCCATGAGTCAAGACAAAGAGTTTAATAACTGAAGAACAGAGGAAGAATAAACCCAACTAACAAAGGATACAAAAGCAGTCATTCACCACAACCCACAGGTAGACCAGTGCCCAGACAATCTCTGAACAATGCCCAACTCCCCCAAAAAATCTTTCCCTTCTGTTTTTATTGTTGAGCATGATGTGGTAGGGCAGGGAATATTCCCATGGTTAGCCTGAATTGGCTGCCCCTTTTCTGTCCCCTCCCAGACTCTTGTACACCTTAGGCCTAAGCTGCTGGAAAGACAGAGTGGGAGTTTTTGGTAGTGGGGGTTGGGCCCGAGAGGTGGCTCCAGTAAGAAGCTGAGAAGCGCTACCTTCTCCAAACCCAGCCAAGGAGCCATTAGAGAGACAACAGATGCACCTCTGTGATTAACATACTAAAGAACTGAGATAAGAACTGAGCAGAGCCAGTGACTGGTGAAAAGAAGAGCTGAGCTGGACAGGTGAAAGGCAGTGCTGGGGTGAAGATGCCGTGTTTCGTAAGGATGAAAGGGAAGAAGATGCCCAAGCAGAAGTTTTCCTGCAACCCATGGTGAGATGGCAGCTGTGCCCCTGCACTCACGGAGGAATGTGGTGGAACATTCCCTGAAGGGGCCAGAAGGGGTGAACTTGGCCAGCGGACTTGGATATTGCGGCCAGTGGACTCTGACTGTGCAACTTTGGAAGACCCCGGCACCTGGGGATTTTGTTCCCAAAGCAGCCTGTGACTCTGTGGGAAGCCCAGGCTGGAGCAGCTCCGGACCCCATGGGAAGGACTCATGAAGGAGAGGTTCGTGGAGGACTCTCTCCGATGAGAGGGACCCCGTGGGGAAGCAGGGAAGGACTGCAAGGAATCCTTCTTCCTGAGGAAGAAGGAGCAGCAGGAACCACCATCCTGTGAACTGACTCTAAACCCCATCCCCTGTCCCCATGTGCTGATGGGTGGAAGGAAAAAGGGAGGGGTGGGGGTAACATACGTAACCACTGCTCTTTCTTATCGGTGAAGAACTCTTCTTGTCCTTTGTCTCGATCCATGAGCTTCTAGTTGGCCTTTGTCCTCCCCATCCCACGGTGAGTGTGGGGGGGAGTTGCGTGAGCAGCCATGGGGCTGTTTCTTTTTTGTGGTGTTAAGACTCAAACCACAACACCTTGACACTGTGCAAGCTGGTTCATCAATAGCCAGAACACTGGTGTGTCGTTAACATAATTTGTTTAGTCACAAATCTGAAACACAGCAAAGTATCGGTGGCTACAAAGAAAGTTCACTCCATCCCAGCCACACCCAGTATAATTGCTAACAAGTAGTACCCAAGACCAGAATGACCTTGCATCCTTTCTGTACAACCTTTGACAGGACAAGCAGACAACAGTAGTTCTTCTTGGGGTGCAATCTGTAAACACTCCTTGTAAACACTTACAACAAAACCGTCTACTCTACACCTCTCTACTTTGGCTACAGGAAATTGGCAGAAACATAAAATAACCTTACCACAGTCAGGATATTTGGCACTGATTGTTCTGCTGTAGCCACACAGCTATGAGACCTGTCAGAGAAGATAAGCTGGTGTAATGTCCTTTTGTTCCTCCCAGACCCACGCAGACTGACAAGTAAAAAAATATTACACAAAGTAATTCGGTCATTAAGAAATCAAGACACCCCAAGTGCCATCACAGTGCATTTTGGAAAATGTGTAAGTGATGGTAAGGATGTGGCAAGTTGGGAAAATAAGACTTCCCCTCTGGGTCCGGTTACTGAAAGTCAATGTTCCTGTCCTGAGACAGGAATGATTCCAATGTGACAGTTCCTACATGTTTGCTTGGTCTCACTTTGCTGTCTCTTGCTGAGTAGAGACCAAAAGCTCTTCGGACAGGGCTTACATTTTTTGTTGTTTGGTTTGTTGGTTTTTGGTTTTGTTTTTGTTTTTCTGTGGTACTTCTGTGGTCCTTTTTGTGGTCGTTGTGTTAATGCTGTAAATACAAGTGGGAATATCCATTAGTCCTTGACAAATGAAAGCATAAATCTCTTTGCTCCACAGTTCACATTCTGATCAACTCTTCAGTGTGCAAGGGCTCCAAAATGGTGTAAAAGCACAGAAAAAAACCCCACACCACAGCGCTTCTCAACAGAAGAAAACACCTGTGTCAGGAAGGCCCTGAACTGCAAATTTGCAAATTGCTGTAAGAGAGCAGAGTGGGGATGTGTTATAAATGCTTGCATCTTTCCTATAGTCTTTTGTAGGTGTCTGCTGTTAGGCTCCAGGAAGACAGATACTCTCATGCCATGGTCTGATTTGTCTCAGCTAGTAAAAAGGTCTGAATCACCCAACCAAAAATTACTGTCAACATTGATTTACGAAGCCAAGCTATTCTTAATGCCCTTAGAGCAGAAACACAAAAAATAAATGGACTTGAATATGCAACTCCTGAAGGCCTGTCCCCTGGTAGCTGCATCTGTCCAACATATGCACTGGGCAACAGGGGTCCAGGGCAGCTGAAGGTTTCTTGGCTTCTTCGGTGGCATCACTGCAGGGGTTGCTCACCTCGGGACAGAAACTGAAATGCCTGCTCTCCCTGAGCAATCATTCTTGTTGGGGCCCTCCACAAACCCGTCCCACAAAAGCTACTTTCAGCATAGCTTGTTCTGAGCATCTTGAATGTCACTGGTGTCCTCTGTGGGATGGGAGGGCAGAGCTACATTTGCCTTTCCCAAACGAGTCTGCATGTGTCTGGGGCCAAGCAGTGCTGCCCTGCAAACGTGTCAATATGTGGCTGACGGTGGGAAGGTTGCGTTAGAGGAAACAGTTCCAGGTCCTGGCTGCCACCAACTGCTGGAACAGGACTTGCTACATGCTTCTGGTGTAAAAAGTGGTGCTGAAGACCTCATGGAATCTGGTGAAAGCTTTATCCTATGTGCTTAGTTACACAATGGCCATGAAATGCAGCGCCTGCATCTTACTTTTAAAAAGTATCTGTTACTTAGTTAACTTTAATTAAGTTCACACACAGGGAGAAATGTCGTATGTGGTGTCCTGTTGGTGAAACTCAGGAGAACTTTAGACTTGCTCTGACATTGTGGTCTGCTGTTGCTGTTCATTAACTAGGTCCTCATGATGAAAACATCACTTGAAACCATACGGTTATGGATGAATAATGTTTAATTACTTGCTGATTTGTCCTTAGGGAATCACAGAATCCTAGGGGTTGGAAGGGACCTCGAAAGATCATCCAGTCCAACCCCCTGCCAGAGCAGGATCACCCAGAGCACATCACACAGGAACGTGTCCAGGTGGGTTTGAATGTCTCCAGCAAAGGAGACTCCACAACCTCTCTGGGCAGCCTGTTCCACGGCTCTGTCACGCTCACAGTAAAGAAGTTCTTCCCGATATTCACATCCTATGCTCCACTTTGCACCCATTGCCCCTTGTCCTATCACCAGACATCACTGAAAAAAGCCTGGCTCCATCCTCCTGACACTTGCCATTAACATATTTGTAAACATTGATGAGGTCACCCCTCAGTCTCCTTTTCTCCAAGCTAAAGAGACCCAGCTCCCTCAGCCTTTCCTCATAAGGGAGATGTTCCACTCCCTTCATCATCTTTGTGGCTCTGCGCTGGACTCTTTTGAGCAGTTCCCTGTCCTTCTGGAACTGAGGGGCCCAGAACTGGACACAATACTCCAGATGCGGCCTCACCAATGCAGAATAGAGGGGGAGGAGA
>NW_009954225.1:47384-51388 GCF_000747805.2 Chaetura pelagica | reverse complement strand
AAAAAAAAAAAAAAAAAAAAAAAAAAAAAAAGGAAAACCAAAAGAAAGGATAAAGCTGGCCTTCTGTTTTGTTTAGAGAAGGAAAAAACTGCTTCTGCGCTACAATGACCCAGGTCACAGCATCCCAGTGCAAATGCTGAATTATTTCAAGCAGGACATACCTGTACCCTGAGATCAAGCCTGTAAAAGATGAGCATGTTAATCTCTGGTTTTTTAATAGCTTCCTTCACTTTTCTGTTTACACTTGCTTCTACTCAAACTGGGTATCTGCCTGACCTCTGCTTGACTTCTGTGGCTGCTCAAGGATCACAGTGTGCATGAGCCACAGAACCACAGATACTTTTGTATGGGAATAATTGATTTTTTTCCACCACTTTGGAGCACTCCTTGGACTGTGATGAGAATGTCTGTCAGACTAGAGATTTTACATGCCAATGAAAGCCATTTCCAAAAATATTAAAGTACATAGAGTTTGACTCAGTGTAGTGGCAGTAGGGAACTTGTTAAACAGAATTTAGTAGCAATATCAGATGTGTGGAGCAGAAACTCCAGAAAAAGTGTAGGAGCACTTTCTTCTGCCTCAGTAATCTGCAGCTAACAAGTTGATCCTACGATCCTGCAGATCTCAAAAGCTGTTGGATGTCTCAACCTGATAAAAGTCTCCAGACAGTCACAAGGTTTGCCCCCCTATTTGATTCTGACTCACCAAGCCTAAGCTTTAAAAAGTATGATTATTATGGCACAGAAAGCACACTTTATTTGGCTTCAGGGGTACCTAATGAAATGGTTATTGTTGGATATTTAATAATTACATTAAAACATACATATTTTTGACTGAAGCCTTTGACTACTGCGTGGGTATAGGAGTTGCCCCAAGGAAATCAGTCCATAAGAGACAGTGCAAGTGCCAAAAATACCAATATCTGGAGTTTGTAGCACTCCCTGTCTCTTAATCTCAGGATGTTTCCATGAATGCTCAGAGGTACTTCCAGGAAGACCTCCTGCTCTTACTCTTGTTCTTTGGTGGCTTTCATTTGGTCATTCCTGTGATCCAGTGAAAAGCAGCTGCCAGCTTTTTGAACTCTGCATGCAGAAAGTGTACTGACACTGGTAGATGCCGTGGTGTGACATTCAGCCACTCGGACATCTTCTGCTTCTGGGGGATACGTTTGTCAGAGGGTCCTCCAGCCTCTTCCCCCATGACTTGACCAAACTCTCTCGTGCAGCAGTGAGACCTCTGCCTAATGTGAACATGGACTTGAGAATGTTGTTTGCATGCACATACCTTTTGAAAGAGGAGAGGACAGGAGAAAAGAGAAGTAGGAGCAGGCTCTGGTTTACATTAGCTGTTCCAGCTGGCTGTATGGGTTGGTTATCACTGCCTTTTAGTAACTGCAGAGCAGAGGAAAGAGCCAGTCTGTAAAGTGCTGTGCCATGGGGAAAGGAGCACTTAGTTCCAGCGTGGCAGTATGATCTGCCTCCTGCCCAGTTAACAAGGCTTTTCCACCTGAGGTAAAGCATTTTGGTGGAAGTAGGTCTGCAGAGACCTCATAAAACACATGACAAGTTTGAATGGGGACAGGAGCAAGGCTTCACATACTATTTTAAAATTAAGCAACACTTTGCGGGGGACAAGGCAGAATTTAAATTCCCTGCTAACTTTCAACTACACCTTTGTTTGTCAAGCATCCACCAAGCCTATAAACTAACAAAAGGTCTACATTCCTTGGTATAAATATTTCCTGACTTTTTTTTTAATTATTAAAGAATTATACTCATCCTTGTTTCTGTCTGTTTAGGACAGAAGAATTTTTACCTAGGATAGATAAACATGCCCTTGTAGTTCAATATTGCTCACATTTTACATATCATGCACCACTTCTAGTACATTGCTCTTTGTGAAGAAACAACCTAACAAAATCACTGTGCACGAGCAAGCACACTATTCTCATCTCTCATCAGACCTCCACATTTTCTCTGCAAGTATTTGCTGTGCAGAACCACACGTCTGTAAGAAATTCACTTGCCAACATGGCCCCCTTCTCTGTAACTGTAGTTTTGGTTGCATGTCAATCATTTTATCCCAGTTAAAATGCAGTTACCTCTGAGCACAGTAACAGCATATTACAACACTATACCAGGTGGAGGAGAGGAACTGCCTGAAGCTTTTAGTATTGCAAACTTAAATGCCTGATCTGGAATTAAGACAGCACACTTAGATGGCATTGCTGTCTGTGCAAGAAGTACTGGGAAGTTCTGAGTGATGATTTAGCCAGCGGGTATAAATTCAGATGCAATTCCACTCTGTCCTCACAGTGAGACACTAGACATGGACCAACTCTGCTGTGGAAACTCTATAAATGTGAAAATGTGGTGCTGTGTCCATTCTCGTAATGTTTAACCCTAAGCAGTAACAACTGCTGGCTTCTGAGGACCTGGAAAAGCAGTTTGAAAGGGTTTGTTTTTTTAACGAAACTGCTGAAAGTAAATCACTCACCTGGACAACACGCACTCACAAAGACAAATTCTGGGTAGGTTTTTGTTCCATTGTCCCAGCTTGCAGGTTTGAGACTGAGCATGTTGCAGGGGCAGGCTGGTAGAAACCAGCTCTACAGAGCAGTGACCTGCTATAAACTGAGGAATGCAGAATAAGTAGGTTTACCATGCAGTTGGTATAAACGTCAGGCATCCTGTGTCTCTCCTGTTCAGCTGAGCAAAGTCAGTCTAAAGCAGACAGAGTTTTGTAAGCAGATTTCCGTGAGGGATGTTACATGACAGGACGACACCAAAGTAACATCTCAAAGATGCAGCCATGTAGAAAAGGTTCACAAAGAAGAATCTGCTTTGCTGTAACAAAGACAATTACCATAATTCATGATTTCTAATGCTCTGTGGTGTTTTACTTAGCAAAACTGGGTACCTAACTTTGCCCATTGTTTTATTTGGCAACAAAATACGCAGGCTCTTGCCAAATAATACATTTACTGGCGCTCAATCAGGTTTCCCAGTGTCCAAGTTGAACCATCATCCAGGCTGTTAAAGCAATTGTTTTCAGCACTTACAGTAGATGCCACAGACACTGCACACAGGCTTTTTTTCTGCCCCCTCCACTGTTTGGCTCTGCTCTGTCTGACCAGACACTTCTAGGCTGCACCAGCAAGGAAGCAGATGGGAGAATTCACCCCTGCCCTGGCCTCCCCCTGGGATGGCAGCACTCACCAAGCTGGAAGAGCAAAGCCAGCACTGTCTGCACTCAGGTCCTGAGGGAGCTGGTGAGTCTGCTCAAGAAAGAGATGTCCTCCCCCTTCAGAGACCTACAGGTAACACTGAGTTATCCCACACTGGGGATAACTGTTCAGCAGAAGTAACGCAGCTTTAACATGTGCTTCATCTGATAATGTTGATCTGTTTGTGGCAATTCTCAGTGCTTTGGCAGCAGTGGGAGATTAAAAAAAAATGACATGAGATACAAGAACTTCCACTGAAAACAGGGGAAAAAATACTTATTTTTTTTTCCCTTTAATTAAAGCTTAAGTGTTACCAGTTTCACGATTAAGACTGAGGTTGTCCTTCCTGCCTCTACAGGCCACTCTGATTCACAGGTTAGGAAAACCACTTAATAAAGATTTATAGGGGGAAAAAAAAAAAAAAAGTTGAATTAAGATGTATACAAGTGGAAATCTCTTCCTTCGTCCTCCTGTGCCTCTCCCTGTCAAGCATCACTCCTCCAGCAGGGCGAAGGCAACACCCGACCACCCCTCCAGGCTGTGCTGCCTTACACCACGTCTGGCACCCCACCCTCCCCACCCCCGCCAGGTGGTGGCACACCCGCACCCACGGCACAGCTACACCCCAAAGGGACACACACCTGTCCCCGTGCCAGTGCGGGTGGCCCTGCCCTCCGCTCCGTCCAGCTCTTCCAAAACCCCCTTCCGAGCAGGGGGGTTTCTCCACTCACCGACCGATGAGCTGGTGGGGCTGGGGCCCCCTCACACCACGCAGCG